>NW_028261385.1:14833636-14938636 GCF_051295495.1 Thamnophis sirtalis | reverse complement strand
CTTGGTCTAAGGATGCTCCCATTATTCCAATGACTGATATGATCTTTTGAACAGATACACATTATCTCCTTCCTTTCTTTCTTTCTTCCTTCCTTCCTCCCTCCCTCCCTCCCTCCCTCCCTCCCTCCCTCCCTCCCTCCCTCCCTCCCTCCCTCCACCTTATTTCTCCTTCCAGATAGCTAGCATAAAAGAAAGAAATACTTTGGATTGTTCTCATTGCAACAAGACAGGGAATATTGATCATGGCTATTTGGCTTGTTCATATTTTTTTTTTGCAATTCCTTTTCAACAATGGCTTGTTCTTAACAATTTTTGATATTTTATATGCTGTTTTTTAATTGCCTGAAAGTGGCTTTTAAAGTCGGAAATGGAGCAGAAACCTGATAAATAAACAATCCCATTACCGCTCATGGAATTTGAGTTTTGCTGCTCTTACAAACCCTTCTTTAAAATCTTTGCAGAGCTCATAACTTTTTATGTATGCTCCATGGTTCTCAAAAAGAGCTGAGCTGGTACTAGCCCGCATAACTTAATTCCAAAGGTAATTAATGAGGCTGAACTCTAATGCATCTCTCTTTTTTCCCCTATATGCACAAATGTGAGAATGTGTGTATGTATCTCCTACGTATAAAATATGCTTTACATTGTTATTCCAAGCTTGTTACAGGAAGAAAGGAAGAAAAAAAATGCAACATTTAATAGAAATTAATCTTAGGCAATAGCACAACATGATTTGCATGTATTTAGCATTTGTGAGTTACTTTAAAAATCATTTTATTAAAAAAAAACAATGCAATTACTTCTAGCTTTCGGTCTTAAGAGACCTGGGGAGAGGATTCACAGTTTTATTATGTAGAGAGAATTTTGCCCATTAGTTATTTGCTTAATAACAGATTGTTTCTTATGGGGTTATAAAGAAATCAGGTCTAAACAGAACCTGGAATGTGTACATTAAGTAATCAAGTCATTATTTGGGTAGCATCATTTATTTTCTTTCTCAGTTGCAGAAGCCATTTAATGCTATTTCAGTTAATAGTTTATGCAGAATTATTGGCTTAATGACAAAAGATGTAGGAAGAATGTGAATATGGGGAAGGGGAATTTAATTCTGTGTTGCAGCATTAACAATAATACCTGCTTTATTAGAAATGTCTTAGCTACAAGCAAGAGAATAAAAGAAACCTATGTATATAATATTTAGAATCAGAGGAAAAAGTCAACTTTAGCTTCCAACCTTTGTGTTTCAACTATATCATGTCATGTATTTATTAAGCCTGTCAAAGGATTTTTCAGATGCTTAATTATCTGCCTTTTTCAATGATTCATCAGTTAATTGATCACATTTCCATATATTTGCATAGTGTCCAAAACACAGTATTGATGTCTTTTGAAATACTGGCAGAAGGTAACAAGGCTATGTGATTTTTTAAAAATATTCTTGTCTGTTACTCAGGAATGATATTATTTGGTAGATTAACTGAAAATGGAAAATCAGATAAACCAAAGTGTATTATATCTTTATGCATTTGATTGCACAATCTATTTTTTGGGTGGTAGTGTTTAGTTTTGCTCTATTTCTCTCTCTTTATCCCCCCCCCTTTCTCTCTCTCTGTCTGTCTGTTTTTCTTTGTTATGCACCATCAAAGTCAGTTGATTGGGTCGCTGAACAATTACAGAAAATCTATCTGTCAATCATGGGAAATGCATCAGTTCGCTCCCCCCCCCATTTTAACAATCTGACTGTTAAGCCAAGTTGGTAAAAATGAAATGTGTAAATGGCCAGGGCTTTGATTATAGAGTGTTGAATGCCATATTGACTTTTTCACACCCTCTCTTTGTAGATTCCCCTTCTTTACAAGTAATTCAAGGCAATCAACATAACGTATTTTTCAGAGTATAAGACACACCTTTTCCCCCAAAAAAGAGGGTGAAAATCTGGGTGCATCTTATACACTGAATACAGCATTTTTGGCCTACTGAATCCCTGCCCCCTTTGCAAAAATAGACATGCAGAGAGTTTGGGAGGCTTGCAAAGTGCTCCTGGGGGCTGGGGAGGGCAAAAATGAGCAAAAACAGGCCCTTTTTTGCCCCCCCCCATCGCAGGGGCACTCTACAAGCCTCCCAAAGCTCTGCATGCCATCCCCCCCACAAAAAACCTGAGGTGTGCAGAGGGTTTGGGAAGCCTGCAGAGTGCAAACAGTTTTTTTTAATTTACCTCTTCAAAATCATGGTGCGTCTTATACTCCAGTGCGTCTTATAGTCCGAAAAATACGGGTATCCCATACAGCTTCCCCCTCCTATTTTCTCCACAACAACCACTCTGTGAGGTGTGTTGGGCTGAGAGAGGATGACTGGCTCAAAGAAACCCAGCTACTGTAGTTTTCATGCCTAAGGCGGGACTCGAACTCACAGTCTCTTACTTTCTAAACTGTGGTTCATAAACCGCGAGTCATTTCAGGCCCCAAATCAGTGGTGGGTTGCCAGTATTTTTACTACCCAGTTCGGACACGTGTGCGCAATGCTTCTGCGCATGCAGGTGGGCGGAGCCTCCCGCCACCACCACTACTAGTTCACTTGATACGGCTGAACTCGGAGCAACCCACCTCTACCCCAAATCTGGGCAGGTAGCCAGAATTATTTTTGGTCTCTGAATATTTTATTCCATTCCTATGTGGTGGTGCATCTGGATAATTTGTGATTTTGAGTTTGATGTATGAAAGAAGTGATGGTTAAATGATTATAGATATTACTTAGGAAGAAATTTTAGGTTGCTATGGAACCTCTCCCCCCCCCCCCCCACAACAATACTACAGTTGAGTTACAACTGTAATAAGGCTTCTCCATCCCAGTTATAACTTGGGATTGTTGTAAAGTCACACAACCAACACAATTTTAGAATCTTTTTTGTGGCAGCTGTTAAGGGAATCACCACAATCATCCTCAGTCATTAAGTGAACCAATGATTTGCTACGGGTGCAGTTTTGCTGGAAACTGGAAGCAAATGCCAGCTGTTGGCAAAACCATCGTAAAATGTGGTTCATGTGGTTGTGGGACACTGAAAATGGCTGTAAATGCAGTCTGGTTGCCAAGGTCCCAAAGTGTGATCATGTGACCAGGGAGGTGGGACCATTATAATCCAGGTTCTAATTTGTACTCTAATATGGGCAGCCATAGTATTCCATAAAATAAAATATACAATTTTGAAGGAATACATTTCTTTTCCCCCTATCCAATGGAAAAGGGGGTGGGGGAGAACCAGAGGCGGATTCCTACTGGTTCAGACCGGTTTGGCCGAGCAGGTCAAACCTTACCATGCCCCCAAACCGGTTCTATCGGCGATGGCCCCCATCTTGATTTTCGGTTCTGCGCATACGCAGAACAATCTTCATTGCTTTTCCCCCCCTTTTCCAACATTGTACACATGTGCAGACTTTTTAGGTGCAAATGGACACACGAGTGAAGCAAAACTTTTTGTGTGCCAAACCAGCAGTAATGCCGGCAAGAGACTGGGGAGAAGTACAATATGAACTGTATTGCTAAAATCGACTGATAGTATCTGACAATCCTCCATTACCATGAGAACATTTCCAAATGACAGGAGAACATTTGAAACCTTTCCATTTTTCTATGCAGATCAGGTGCATCTTAAAACAATGTTTGGGCTCGATCTGTCGGTTTCTTGAAGTGCTTTGTTGGCAGGGAAAGATAGAAATCAAAAGGTTATTTCAATCCAAACAAGTTTTTGATGATATTCAATAAAGCTTTTAAAATTGCCAGAGGCAGTTTTTTGAAAAAAAAAATAAACCACCCTCAACAAACTACCTTTATGTTGGCATCAATTGTGACAAAATCTTTTCCCTGGACTCTAAACAAAAGATGACTGGATATATTAAAATGAAGAAGATTCACAAAATAGGAATTTCCGTAAATTTACTGAAAACGATCCTAAGCAGATGTTGATTTTCATCAAGTCAGCTTGTGGTAGAGACAGTGATTTATTTGAGAGATTTTTTTCAGTGTCCTTTAAATCTAGTTCCTTACCATAGAGGGACTATTGTTTAAAGAAAGTTGGGCCTGGAAAGCTATTGTACTTTTTAAAATGCAACTGTACCTTTTAAAATGCGACTAACCATGCAGTTTGGGGACTAATCTTCACAATGAAATTTCCTCTGAAAATTGTAATTCAGAACTTCCTTCAAGAAGGATGATCAGCAAATCTACTCATTGGGCATAAATATGTATATTACTAAAGCAAAAAAGGTAGTAAGCAAACATTTTAGCAAAAAAAGGGAATCCATATTGGATTGCAGGGGAAACAAGCTGAATTTTAAATTCAGAAAAATGGTTCAAGGGATCCCGGAAGTGATACAGATTGAGATGTGATGTTCTCCATTCCTAGTTCACCAGTGAGCAAGTCTGCTTTCATCCTTACTCACCAGCTAGAACAAAATATTGAAGCAGGATCGCATGTAGACAATCTAGAACTGGTTCCTACCAGGCGTGAAATTCAGCAGGTTCTGACAGGTTCTGGAGAACCGGTAGTGGAAATTTTGAGTAGTTTGGAGAACCAGCAAATACCACTTTTGACTGGCCCCAGAGTGGGGAGTGAATGGGGATTTGTACAGTATCCTTGCCACGCCCACCAAGCCACGCCCACAGAACCGTTGGTAAAAAAAATTCAATTTCACCACTGGTTCCTACCCCCTACTTTTGTTCTCACCCATGGGGGGCGCATTTTGCTCAGAGTGGCTTGCAATATGAACACAACAATGATTCTCCTAGTAATATACCATATTTTTTGGAGTATAAGACACACCTTTTTCCCTCAAAAAAGAGGGTGAAAATCTGGGTGCATCTTATACACTGAATACAGCATTTTTAGCCTCCCAAAACTCCGCCCCCTTTCCAAAATGGCCATGCATTGCCTTTAGGAGGCCTATAGAGTGCTCCTGGGGGCTGGGGAGAGCGAAAATGAGTGAAAAACGGGCTGGTTTTTTTGCTCATTTTTGCCCCCAGGCCCCAGAAACACCATGGAAGCCTCCTAAAGGCTATGCATGCCCTTTTTTCCATGAAAACCAGGCTGATTTTGGGAGGCCTGCAGGTGCACATTTTTTAAAAAAACCTGTCTCTTCAAAATCTTGGTGCGTCTTATGACACACTTGAGTTTTGAGTTTTGCCCAATGATGCAACACTGTTGATGTCTTATCCCAGTGATTATGAGCTGTGGAGTCTGGATGGGGGAACACCTGGCTTTGACTGAACTCTGCTGGCTTTAGCTTTTGAGACTTTCTGATTCTGAGATTATACTGCCTCTGATTAGGATTGTACTATCCCAGACATACCCCAGTGTGCAACCTGGGGGGAGGGGGTTTCCTCCTAGACTTACAATTCTTGCTCAAAGAGCAGGTGGCAGTCATGGCAACGAGAGCCTTTGCACTATTCCATGTGGTGCACCAGTGGCGCATATACCTGAATCGGGAGGTTCTTAGTCATTCATGCCCCGATCACCTCCTGGGTGGATTACTGAATGCACTGTACAGGGGGCTGTTCCTTGAAGACGATCTGGAAGCTTCAGCTAAATGAAATTTATTTTTTATTTATTTGTCTGTTTTTGAAACTGCCCATCTCTCTGACAGAGGACTAATAAATGCAGCAACATTGACAGTTATGCGTCTCTCTCGGATGCGTCTGTTCCTCAAGCTGCATTAGTTACCAGTTTGCTTCTGGATCCACTACAAAGTGCTGGTTTTGAAAATTCAAAGCCCGTCATAGCATGGGGTCAAGCTGTTTGCAGACTTCCTCCTCCTGATTACTTCTACCTATCTAATCAGGTCTGGGAGAAGTTGTACGACTGAAGGGACAGGCTTTTTTCTGCCACAGTGCTTGCCCTGTGGAACATCCTCCTTGAACCCCAGGTGAGACTGGTTCCATCCTTGATGTCATTCCAGCAGTCCCTCAAAAGCTGATTATGTCAACATGGTTGGGGATCTCATGTAAATAGGGATTTCATGAGGTGGTTAAATTGTACACAATATCAAACTCTCCCTCTAGCACTTTCTTCTTCTTCTACATCATCATCATCATCATCATCATCATCATCATCATCATCATCATCATCATCATCATCACCACAACCACCACCACCACCACCACCACCACCACCATCACCACCACCACCACTACTACCACCACTACCACCACCATCATCATCATCGTTGTGTTTTACCATTTTTTTGGAGTAAAAGACGCACCCCCCCAAAAAAGAGGGTGAAAAACTGGGTGCATCTGATACACTGAATGCAGCATTTTTGGTCTCCCCAAACCCTACCCCCTTCATAAAAATGGACCTGCAGAGGGTTTGGGAGGCCTGAAAAGTACTCCTAGGGGCTGGGAGGGGAAAAACGAGTAATTTTTGCCCCCCCCCCCAGCCTCAGGAGCACTCTACAAGCCTCCTAAAGGCTATGCATGCCCTTTTGGGGGGCAAAAAATGGGCCCATTTTAGTGAAAAACACTCTTTTAGGGGAGAAAAAGCTCCGTCTTATACTCCAAAAAATACGGTATTTTCTGCTTTCCAACTGTTGGAGGAGAACTAGGGAGCTTATAAACCAAGAACGTTCTTTTCCTCTTTTCCTCTTCTTTTTTTAAAAAGGCTTTGAAATGAGTTTCTCTTTATGACGCAGTAACAGATGGTCATTTGTGTCTGCTGTTTAGCCATGCGAACTCTATTCAGCTTTGAATTGAAAGTCCACGGCTAATGCCGTGTTTTTAGAATACGTGTCTCCTCTCCTTCCTTCTCCCTCTGGCTTCTTGTGCCTTCTCTTTCTTTCCGCAGTGCATCCTTTGCATAATAAACACACTCACTGTATTCCAAGAAATGTAAATAAATGCACATAAACACACTTCGCGTCCGCTATGCTAGTTCCATAAACAGCTCCATAAAACAAAAGCAGATTGAATATGACTCTCAAGCTTAACTGATTATGCTTGCTCTGCCTGGATTCAGTTCTCTTTTTTCCTGTCTCAGAAACCTGTCAAACACATGCCCGTCTTTTTGTGTGCCTTTGATGCCACCCTTATTTTCATGACAACCAATAAGTATAGTCACGCCCCAGCATATAACTTTTATACTGTTGTTGCCCTCTAGCCCCATCTAGTGACTGGGGGGACAAATATGCCCCAAGTGTATTGTTTGAAGCTGACCCAACCCATTTTATCTATCATCCCACACTCTCAAACCAAGTGCACACTGGTAAGCCAGACACCATTTCCTTTAGCATTTGGAGAAGGCAGAAGCACACCCAAGGACAAACCCATATTCCACACACACAGCATCACTGGTGAGATTTAGCTTGCTTGTATTTATTAATTGTTATGTTCGGCAGTAACTTAATACTGTCTATCTTGTATTTGGTTCTCATTGTATGTATCCCTGTTTTCCCCAGTTTCACCATATCCTGTTCTTTCAATAAAGCATCCAGATCTACACACATGGTCTGTTTTATTGGAGAATAGGTGGGTTGAGCTGCATGTTGAGCTGCTGTCAGTCCTGCAGCCATCTTTTCTTTTGGATCTTTGGCCTGCCACACTTTCTACTATTCTACTATGCTTTTTCTATTGTGGGAAAATGGGAGAGAGGGGATTGTAAGGAGTTGCACACTGTGTAGCCATAACAAAATTCTTTCTAGAAAGCCAAGGTCATCCTTTGTCTCTGCACTACTGCACCTGACCGGAATTTGATGGGTGCAACTGCCAGCATGGTAGTGGGAGATTGGACCATGTGATGGACTTGTGGGTCTGTGGGCAAAATCTTGAACTTTCAACTAGATGGGGAAAACCGCGAAGCTTTCAGATTCGGGTTTTCCCAAATGTGCCAACATGGCTCTCTTAATAAATTGGAACTTTGAGCAATACTTTGCCTTGGACTCTGATTTACTTTTGGATGCTATTTGGAACCCTGACAGTTGCACACAGACTAATGTGTAGTGGGGACAGAACAAGTATGTAATAGTAGTGATAACTGTAGGTGTAGGATGAGGGTGAAGGCTTGTTCTCCGAGTTTGTGGGTTGGTTACCAAACATTTCATTACCAGGCTAGATAATATGTTCAGCAGAGTTTAGGGGGTGTCAGTGTTCTTCTGTTTATAAGGGCTTCAGGTGTGGGTGTGTTAAGTGAGGGTCTTGTGATGGGTCAGCAGTGAGTCCTCGATGAGTCTCAGTGAGGCACTCCACAAGCAATTCCATCAAGAGACACACTGAGCAGGCACTTTAAAAAGTGTGAAGTATAGGAGAGAGGTAAGGGAAGAAGAGAGGGCTAGGAGAGAGGGCAGGGGGGAAGAGGGGGGGGGAGAAAGAAGGAGCGGAAAGGGGAGAGAGGAGAAGGAGAGATGAAGGGGAAGTAGAAAAGAGAAGGACAACAGAGGGAAAAAAGGAGGTAGGGAGGAGGAGGACAGAGGGAGAAGAAAGTGATGGATAGGGTACAAATATGGTGTATGGAGAGCAGAAGAGCCAATGATTGTTTTTGGGAGTTGATGGTAAGACGAATTGATGTAAACATTTAACAATATAATATGATGTTGGTTATGTAATAATATACTGTACATGTAGTTATTTGTTATGAAAATGAAAAAATAAAAAACTTTATATATGAGAAAAAAGTGACTTGTGACTGTTTTTCACACACATCCCTATCATCACATGAACAGAATTCAGATGTTTGACAACTGGGTCATAGTTATGACGGTTGCATTGTCCCAGAGTCATCTGATCACCTTTTGTGACAAGAAAAAACCACGGGGAAGCCCGATTCACTTAAGAATCATACTACTGAAGGATAGAGAAGAATCAGTGTGGCACAGATGGAATAAATGGTTGGACAATCGATGTGAGAGACTGTGTAAGAACTAAGTGTTACCTAAAACAAATATGATAACACTGTATAAATCTGTAAATGTTAATATATTTTAAGTGATTATAGGCTATATTATACAATACAGAATATATCAGAGAGTATAGAAATAGAGCTTATGTAAACACGAATGATATCAACGATACTGATAGGGACCCACTGTAATGAGTGGAAATTTGTATTTAGTTTTTTAACGTTTTAAAAAAAGCTTCATAAAAACTATTTTCTTAAAAAAGAATCATGCTACTAATCTAACTGCAGTGATTCACTTAAGAACTGTGATAAGAAAGGTTATAAAATGGAGCAAAACTCCATTTAACAAATTTCTCACTTAACAAAAATGTTGGGCTCAATTGTGGTTGTATGTCAAGGGCATCTATCTATCTATCTTTTACCCATGCATCATCCATCCATCCATCCATCCATCCATCCATCCATCCATCCATCATCTATCTATCATCTTCCACCCACTCATTATCCATCCATCCATCCATCCATCATCTATCTATCTATCTATCTATCTATCTATCTATCTATCTATCTATCTATCTATCTTCCACCCACCCACCCACCCATTATCTATCTATCTATCTATCTATCTATCTATCTATCTATCTATCTATCTATCTATCTATCTATCATCCATCTATCTATCTATCTATCTATCTATCTATCTATCTATCTATCTATCATCTTCCACCCATCCATCCATCCATCCATCTATCTATCTATTTATCTATCTATCTATCATCTTCCAACCATCCATCATCCATCGAACTGTCTATCTGTCTGTCTGTCTGTCTGTCTGTCTGTCTGTCTGTCTGTCTGTCTATCTATCTTATATATATTTAGCTTTACAAATTAATATAAGGGCATTCTCAAACACCAGAAGTTGGAAGAGAAAAGAAAATCTTCTGTTCAGTGGCATTTTTGTAGTTCACTGATTCCTACAATTTCATTGAGAATGCACACAAAATACCATCCTAGATGTTGTAATGTATAGGCTTAGAGCAAAATTCCTTTTGTGACTTTCTTTCTGCAATTCACGCATGTTCTTGTATGCTGCTAAACACATTCCACCAAATAATCTGACTGCCGCAGCATAAATGTATCAAGGGAGAAAGCTTCAGGCCATGTGTTGTCAGTTCAAAACAGTGAGAAATGCAACAACAATGTGTTGAGAATATGGAAATTGCAGAAGACCAGTGTTCTGCTTTTGGGCATTGTGCTTTGAACACCAAATCAGATTGTTCAGAAACTGTAGCGGGAATGCAGAAGACCGTTGCTATTTAGAATAGAATAGAATAGCATAGCATAGCATAGCATAGCATAGCATAGCATAGCATAGCAGAGTTAGAAGTGAGCTTGGAGGTCTTCCAGTCCAACCCTCTGCCTAGGCAGGAAACCCTACACCGCTTCAGATAAATGGTTATTCAACATCTTCTTAAAAACTTCCAGTGTTAGAGGCAAGTTGTTCCATTGATTAATTGATTTCAAGTTTAGTGATATACTTTTGATTTCTCCTTCAAATTAAGAAAAGCCTAAAAATTTAGAGATTATTCTGAACTAACCTGATTGTTTTTCACTCTTGCTTGTTGAATAAAGAAGAAGGGAGAAAGGGAGAGAGGAATGAATGTCAGACTTTCAGCTTCCATTCCAGAATTATGTGCCACCCAAATCAAGGTTAAGTCTTGTAGACTTAGGACCACAACAAGGGTCTTGAAGACATAATGTCAGTTGTTAATAAAAACCTGGGATGGTGGTTGTCTGTTGGCAGCTTCATTTTCCGACCTCATAGATAAAGGTGAAGGTTCCCCTCGCACATATGTGCTAGTCGTTTCTTACTCTAGGGGGTGCTGCTCATATCTGTTTCAAAGCCAAAGAGCCAGTGCTGTCCGAAGACGTCTCCGTGGTCATGTGGCCGGCATGACTAAATGCCGACGGTGCACAGAACACTGCTACCTTCCCACCAAATATTTTCCTACTTACCTTTTTACATGCTTTCGAACTGCTAGGTTGGCAGAAGCTGGGACAAGTAATAGGAACTCACTCCGTTATGTGGTGCTAGGGATTCAAACCTCCGAACTGCTGACCTTTTGGATTGACAAGCTCAATGTCTTAGCCACTGAGCCACTGTCTCATAGACCCAACCTCATAGACTTTCCTATTTTCCACATCACCTGCACTCCCTGAATTAATGAGATTAATGAGAACTTATAACTCACATTGTTGAATGTTGAACATCATGTTGCACTTCTTGGGGAATGAGTCCCGTTAAACTCACACGACTTTTAGGGAAAAAAAACATTGGGGATACACACCCGTTCACATTGAAGAAGGATTCTGCCCTCTGTTCCCATTAATCCACAAAATACTACCTACGCTGATGGCACAATGTAAATAATAATAAAAACGAGCAACAATTACCTTAAAAGGCATAAAGTAGAGAGCACAATCAATATTTCCCACAGGCTTTCCTGCCTCCCTTAAATAAAAAAATCTTACATATGCTTTTTTTTTTTGCCTCTTTACAATTGCAATTACCTATTAATCCAGCACCTAACAACCTACGAAGGGCTGGAGCGCACAATATATATTCTTCCTGGCTCTGCATACATTTACCTGTTATTAGCAGAGAAAAACAAGCACTTAGGTGTTTTGCTAATCAGGCATTTCTATCTTTTGCTTTCTGACATTTAGATCAACCTGCAATTTAGCAGAACAAGATTAATGAAAGAATTTCAAATGAACCCTTCAGTGATTAAGCATTTAATGAGGAATACTAATTCACCGTGAACTGGGTTTCAACCATGGTGAATATCTAAGTGCCATTTAAAATGAAATGGGCCAATTTACTGCAAAGAATGTTGACGGAGACCTTTCTACAGCTGTGTAGGTAAATGCTTATTTATTTTTTTTAAAGAAAAGGAAAAAAAAACCCAGACATTGGTTCAAGGAGATTGTTTATTATGCACCTGTCTGCTCTGGTTGCCAGTTCCAAGTTCTCTCCCGTGTTTTCAAGAGCATGCTTCGTGTGTTGCCATTAGGAAATGATAATACTTATCACAGTGTGCCTGGAATTTTTTTTCCCCAGATAATTTTGGCATAGCAGACTGCTTTTCCAAATCACACGAAAGACGCTTCTGCTTTGTTTTTGCTTTGACAAATCTCCTTTGGATTCTTTTCAATCTCTGCTCAGCCTGAAGATGCCATTTGTCCACCCAAGAACCAGAAAACAAGTCCAGTGAAAATACAACGGAGATGAAGCATGAAGTTCTTCCATTTCAACTACTGTATTTTTTGGACTATAAGATGCATCGGTGTATAAGACGCACCAAGATTTTGAAGAGGCAAGTAAGAAAAAAAAGGTTTTGTGTTCCCCAACCCCCAGGAGCACTCTGCAGGCTTCAGCAGAGCTGGGGGGAAAACACCCCCGTTTTTCACCAAAATGGGGGCATTTTTGCCTTCCCCCAGCCCTGCTGAAGCCTGCAGAGTGCTCCTGGGGTGGGTGGGTGGAAGAAGGCAAAAACACCCCCGTTTTGGTGAAAAACGCCCCTCTTTTTGCCCATTTTTCATAAAAATGGGATGTGGGGGCAGGGCTTTGGGAGGCCAAAAATGGCTGTATTCGATGTATAAGACACACCAACATTTCTATGCACTTTTGAGGGGAGGGGAGGTGTATCTTATAAAAGTCTTATAAAATACCATCTTATAAAATATAATAATAAGGTATTTTTTTTTGGGGGGGGGGGACCACAGCACTTTACATCTGACAGTGCTAAGCCAATATTAAACTGGAATATGCCTGGCCAAGAATCGTGCGCCACCCGGACTGGAGTGTCTACCCCGGTGAGGGGAACAGTAACGAGCATCAAGGTGTCAGGTGAAAGGTAGAGATAAAAAGAACTACCAGGGGTGGAACTGGCATAGCTGATAAGAACATGAGGGTGAATGTTCCAATATAAAGGGTAGCAACTGCCCACCCAGTAACCAGGTAGCGAACCCATTGCTGAGATTTTTGAAGGCCACCCCTGTTCCGCTGTTGTAACTTCAAGTGATTGTTCAACCAATGGTTGTAAGCCAAGGACTATCTGTACTTTTGGGCATCATGTTGCAAGCAAGAGCTAGCATAGGCCTCTCTTCCCATGGTCTCATCTCTTCATTTCTCAATAGCTTCCTGGGCTTTCCTCCCTGATATGAACAACCTCATGTGAGGAGATCCTGCACATTGTGCACAATGTTTTCCTTTGAGGGCCAATTGGAATGTGGAGGGGTGCAGGGAGAATGCCGACTGCTGGAGAAATGACATCACAGAGTAATAATGGAAGATCCAATCTGGGTCGGTCACAGGAACCAGAGGTTTAGTCTTCCACGTTTTTGAACTTGTGCTGTAGGCCATCCACAAAGAACTTGAGTGTTATACTCTGCTAGAGAGAAGTTCCCTGAGGATGAGCTCCAGCACGAATCCAAAAGATCGGAAGACAACCTGTGCTGTCCCGCTCACTCACACACATAATGGTGGTTTAGTGGGTTTATTAATATTCCACAGCAATTCCCTTCACCAAAACCTCAGAACTGTCCCAATGAAGTCCAGCCAAAAGCAGACCAATGCTAGTCCACAGAACACTGGCCAGTGAGTCCACAAGGCACACGAAGTTTCCCAAAGAAGACAAATTCAGCAGGCAAAATTAAACCCACAACACAACAGGATTCACGAGGGAAGGCTTGATCCAAGTCAAAGCACAGTGTCAACCCAAAGCAAGACAGGAATCACAATGACCAGGAAACATGCAACTAGGAAATGAACGCATTGTGCTCAGCATCACTTCCATCTGTCTGCTTTGCTAAATCACCAGCTTCTGGTGTAGCCCATGAAGAGGGATGAGGTTGCCTCCTCATGAGTAATTGGGCTGATTTTCATTGCTCCTGCCTTTCCTGTGCCTTATGTATTCTCAGATCAGATGCAGAAGGAAGTTCCTCCTCCTTATCACTGACCAACTGCAGCTGTGTGTGACAGGGTTCCAAGTAATAGATCCAAAGCAAGCGAAACTCGGAGGCAATTGGATTTCTCAAAGGGTAGCTTTATTGGAAATATCATATTGGCACAAAACCAACTCTGAGGGTTCCTGTGTTTTTCACCTAATTAAAAGCAGTTTTTCACTTTCTCAAAATAATCAGTCACATGGTCCAATCATGGCTCTTTCTGGTAATATCACTCCTCCTTCCAGGGACCAGATGTGAGAATGTCCTTGGTTCTCAAGAGAAAGTATTTTGTTTTGGCTACGATGTCCCAACTATCTCAGTCCCACCCCCCATCCCTCAGCTTCAGTGTGGCAGCAATGAATCTCCAAGATCAGAGGTGGTATGCTGCTGGTTCACACTGGTTCAGGCGAACTGGTTGTGATGGTGGCACAAAGCTCTGCCCACATACCCTGACATCATCAAGGACTTCCTGCGCATGTCCAGACGTGCACACTCCCGCTACCGAACCAGTAGTGAAGAAAATAGAATACCATCTCTGTCCAAGATAGCTTCGGTCAGGTCATCTTCAGGATTGACAGAATGCTTTCCTCGCCTAAAGCCTCAGGGCTGTCCTGCTGTAGCTCTGCTTCAGCCAAATCCCTCTCAGATGGCTGCTCAGAGCCATTGACCATCTGTCCTCCTGACATGCCTGGGACTGGTTCATCCTCCTCTGAACTGACATCTGGAGAGTGTCTGGGGATGTACCTGGGAAAGTCATCACAAAACCTCTGGTCCCGGTGACCGATCTAGATTGGATCCTCCAACGTTATCCTGGGACACGTATATTCACCTTCATTCGTGGTAATGTTGGACATTCTCAGATATCTGTTTAAGCAAGATGAATACAAGATGACACAACTTACCCACGGAAATATAATTAGCTACCCCCCCCTTTCACAACAATATATTCCTGACAAGGATTACCTTTGCCCAGAAATGGAAAAACAAATTAATTCCAAGCGAAGATGAAACAATAAGAAAGGTTATAGATTGTGCTGAAATGGACAAACTAACTAAAGAAATCCAGGGAAAAGAAGAATCAGAATTCTACCAGATATGGGATAAATGGTATGGGTGGATGGAGGAAAGAAACAAGAATCAATGAAGGAATACAACAAAACTCAAAAATAATAGTTATGAGTAAAATAAGAGGGTTAAGAATGGTGAAATCCAAATGAAATATAATAGAAGAGGAAATAATATAAGGTGAGCAGTATCGATTGATAATTGCTATTAGAAAGAACAGGAAGCTCCTGTTCGTATTGTATTGTGTAAATGTGGTGTAGGTCTAAGTTTTGTGTATGTGTATTTTACATGTTTGTAAATAATAATAATTAAAAAAAACACAATATATTCCTGCCTACCTTTCTCTTTCTTACAAGCAAAGAGCAGAAAGTAAGAGGGAGAAAGTTTGGACCTAAACTAATACATATATTCAGAAGAATGTCTACCAAGGGAAAATGTAGAAACATAAGCCCAGAAAGGCACATAAAAATTCTTTTCCTTTTTTTAAAAAAATGTAAACTGATGTGGAAATAGTGTGAAATAAAAATAAAGCTAGAAAAATGAGCAACTGTGGGAGGTTAGACTCCATAGCTTTCATTTATAATTCCATTTTTTTCTGATACTTCAGTAAATTTGTAAGCTCCCAGCTATTCCTTTGATTTTTTTTTAAATGTTAGCACGCATACAAATCAAATATCAAGGAACACTGGAGCTTAAACAAAAGCAACTTAAAGGAAGACAGTGACATCAATTCTTATGAAAGGCTGTGTTTTTCAGAAAAGGACTACTGTTGTGGATTTGTACTGCACCAAAAATATATATTGCTCAGTAATGCCCATACTTCAAATTTATTTTGCATTAGATATCTTATTCCTAATGCTCTGGTTTAGACTTTAAAGATCATACAAGAAGAAGAATGATGACATTACTTTTAGCCCTTCCTTGTTGTTTCTGCCCTTGATTGTGTGAGAATGGTTAACTTCTGCAGCATAAAATCTTTTTTTATTCACGTAGACTCCCAGATGAAGTAATATCCTGATTTCATCAGTGTTATCTATCTATCTATCTATCTATCTATCTATCTATCTATCTATCTATCTATCTATCTATCTATCATCTATCTATCTATCTATCTATCTATCTATCTATCTATCTATCTATCTATCTATCTATCTATCTATCTATCTATCTACTGTATATATATAAAAGGCAAATACTCACTCATTACTAACTCTCCAGAACCGTAAAGCCTACAAACTTGAAATTTGGCATGTATGTTCCTCTTGGCTTCTAGGTGTTTGCTAAGAAAATATTTTTTGAAATGACCATCAGATCATTAGTATTTCTTATACAGTAATTAACATGCTCTGATGCTAAGGAATTCTACTTCCTCTCCCCACCTGAAAAGAACTCTGTTCCAAATGCCAGTTGCCTTATATTAACATGCTCTGGTGCTAAGGAGCTAGACATTCTACTGCCCCTCCCCACATGAAAAGAACTCTGTTCAAACTGCCACTTGCCTCACATTCCGTTACCTCAGTTCAAACTGGCAGATGTTCCATTCCTTCATTCAGGAGCAGTCTGAGGCCCCTTACAGTACTAAATATTGGTACCACACTAAAATGTCTATGCCTTCCACCTATGGAACTGCTTCCAAACTCAAGGCAGTGGGAGCAATATTCCCTTATGTGTTTCAATCACTGACCACAACTGAGCCAACAGTTTGAAATGGAGTGAAACGGATTTCTCCTGCATTGCCCGATCACATAGTTTCATCGCGAAGCATGAGTATTCAGCTAGTAATTAATAAAGAAGACTTAAAATATGCTAACTATACTACATAAATAACATGATTGGGATGCTAGTAAGACTATAAAAGCATGCTGAATGGGGAATTCTGGGAGCTGATATGTTGTAATGTTGTGGGGCTTATGAAACAACAATCTACATTTATTCAGATCTTGTTCAAGATCCAGGTGGATCTTGACAAATTTGAATACTGGGCCCATTCTAAGAAAATGAAATTCAATGTAGAGGAAAGTAAGATCTTACACTTAGGCAAGAAAAAACAAATGTACAAGTACAGATTAGGTGAAACCTGGTATAACAGCAGTAACTGTGGGAGGGATCTGGGAATCCTAGTGGACAATGATTTAAATATGAGCCAGCAGTGTTCTGCAGCTGCCCAAGAATCCAACACAATCCTAGGCTACATTAACAGAGGAATAGAATCAGAGGTGGGTTCCTACCAGTTCGCACCTATTCGGTAGAACCGGTTCGTCAAATCTACCGAACCGGTTAGAAGAGGTTCCACCAGTGGACCCAGAAAGCAGGCCACACCTACAGAAGAGGTTCCAAACTTTTTTGAAACCGACCACTGGTCCTTGGATATGATTATTCTACACTATCATGCTCATATTTATAAAACTCAGTGCCTCTGTGAAAGGTAAGGATGACTACTGCGTTTGTGGTGCAATCAGAACATTGTGTGTGTTGAAGTTGTTTTAATGCAAACCAAAGATGCCTTTTAAAAAACAAGTTTACATCATATTCTTATGCATGCCAGTGCTGTGTGTGAGGTAATTTAAGGTGTTCTGACAAGTGTCTTCGGCATCTTCATATTCGGTCACATGGGCGGCAAGCCACTCCCATCCGGTCACATGGGCAGCAAGTCACTCCCACAAAGGAGGCCACACCCGCAGAGTAGGTTCGAACAATTTTTGAAACCCACCACTGGATAGAATCAAGATCACATGAATTATTAGTACTGCTTTATAAGACCTTGGTCAGACCACACTTGGAATACTGCATCCAGTTTTGGTCACCACGATATAGAAAAGATGTTGAGATGCTGGACAGAGCACAGAGAAGATCAACAAAGATGATTAGGGGGCTGGAGTCTAAAAAAAATTATGGAGAACGGTTGCAGGAATTGGATTTGTCTAGTCTACTGAAAAGAAGGACTAGGGGTGACATGATAGCAGTGTTCCAATATTTGAAGCACTGCCCCAAAGAAGATGGGGGTCAACCTATTTTCCAAGACACCAGAAGGCAAGACAAGAAACAAGGGATGGAGACTAATCAAGGAGAGAAGCAACGGTCCTTGGAGGAAGCCGATTACCTGGACCCCTTCCAGTCCGGCTTCAGACCTGGTTACAGCACAGAAACCGCTTTGGTCGCATTGACCGATGATCTCTGGAGAGCCAGGGATGGAGGCTATGCCTCCATCTTGGTTCTCCTCGACCTCTCAGCGGCTTTCGATACCATCGACCATGGTATCCTTCTGCGACGACTGCGGGAGGTGGGGGTGGGAGGCACCGTTTTACGGTGGTTCTCCTCCTACCTCTCGGACAGGTCGCAGTCGGTGTTGGTCGGGGGTCAGAGATCGACCACGAGGCCCCTATCATATGGGGTGCCGCAGGGGTCGGTCCTGTCCCCCGTACTATTTAACATCTACATGAAACCGCTGGGCGAGATCATTCGGAGGCACGGGATAAGATACCACCAATACGCGGACGATACGCAGCTGTATCTGTCCGCCCCGTGCCAACTCAATGAAGCGGTGGACGTGATGAACCGGGGTCTTGAAGCCGTTAGGGACTGGATGCGGGCTAACAAGCTTGTACTCAACCCAGAAAAGACCGAGTGGCTGTTGTGTTTCCCTCCCAAAAATTTGGCTAGTGTACCAACGATCAGGCTGGGGGGTCAAAATTTACACCCCTCAGACAGGGTTCGCAACTTGGGAGTCCTCCTGGATCCACAGCTGACTTTTGATCACCACCTGTCGGCTGTGACCAGGGGGGCATTTGCCCAGGTTCGCCTGGTGCGCCAGTTGCGACCCTACCTGAATCGGGAGGCTCTCACAACAGTCACTCGCGCCCTCGTGACCTCTAGGCTGGAATACTGCAATGTGCTCTACATGGGGCTGCCCTTGAGGAGCATTCGGCGGCTTCAGCTAGTCCAGAATGCGGCCGCGCGAGTGATCGTGGGTGCACCTCGGTTCGCCCACATAACACCTATCCTCCGCGAGCTGCACTGGCTACCTGTTGGCCTCCGTGTGCACTTCAAGGTGCTTCTTACTACCTATAAAGCCCTTCATGGTAGTGGATCTGCGTACTTGGGAGACCGCCTTCTGCCAATTACCTCCTCTCGACCCATAAGATCCCACAGATTAGGCCTCCTCCGAGTGCCATCTGCCAGCCAGTGTCGGCTGGCAACTACGCGGAGGAGAGCCTTTTCTGTAGCAGCTCCGACCCTCTGGAACGATCTCCCCGTGGAGATTCGTACCCTCACCACCCTTCAGACCTTCCGCACAGCCCTCAAGATCTGGCTATCCCGCCAGGCCTGGGGGTAAAGACCATAGTTTGCCCCCGCCCGAATATTGAATGAATGTTGTTTGATCTTAGTTATATATTGTATTTTTATGTTATTGTATGTCTTCCCCTCCCATAAGTTGTTAGCCGCCCTGAGTCCCCTCAGGGAAAAGGGCGGCCTATAAATAAACGCAACCAAACCAACCAACCAAACCAAACCTAGAACTAAGGAGAAACAATTAAGAGTGGAACATCTGGCCTTCAGAAATTGCGGGCATTCCATCATTAAGGTAAAGGTTCCCCTGCACATGCGTGCCAGTCATTCCTGACTCTAGGAGCCAGTGCTCATCTCCATTTCTAAGCCAAAGAGCCAGCGCTGTCTGAAGACTTCTCTGTGATCATGTGGGTGGCATGACTAAACACACGGAAGGTGCATGGAACACTGTTACCTTCCCACCAAAGTGGTCCCTATTTTTTTAGTTGCATTTTTTTACGTGCTTTCAAACTGCTAGGTTGGCAGAAGCTGGAACAAGTAACAGGAGCTTACTCCATTACGCGGCACTAGGGATTCGAACCACTGAACTGCCAACCTTCTGATCTTAGCCACCAATCCATTATGTCCGTGCTCCATCACTGGAGGCATTTAAATAAAGACAGGGCAGCTATTTGTCCGAAAAAGTATATAGTCCCCTGCTTGAGCAGGGGGTTGGATTAGAAGACCTTCAAGGTCTCTTCCAACTGTTGTTATATGTTCTATGTCATCTACAAGTGGAAGTCTCTGGTATCACAACAATGTAGCCAGTGGGTAAGAACAGCTCACTAATTTTAGGTAGCTTATTTTGAACTTAGACATTCAATATAGCTTCTGACAGGAGAATCCCTCTGAAAATAACTGATGAGAAGTGGCTTGCAAGATTCGCCTTGGCAGAAGTTGCTCCATATTTGTTTGTTTGGCTTATCTAACAAGGAGTCCATCTGTCTTAGTCTCTTCTCTTCCGCCTTTTTGGCGAGGGTGCACTCCTGATGCTTTATGCACAGCTCTTACCATCTGTAACCACACAGCTGTTCATAATAGCCTAAATTTGAGTATTCTAGATGGTGCGTTCAAAAAATACCAGCTAATTCTAGCGTTCGGGAGCTCAGCTAAATAAAAGGCATTTAAGCCTTTCCTCCCCTACCTGCTTCTAATGTTGGAAGGACACCTTCGCTAGGACACATTAAAACATAATTTTTAATGACTTCCAGTAATTATTTTGGATCCTTGCAGTTCGACTTGCCACGTGAAATGAAAAGTAAGTAATGATCTTTGTGGAAAGAAACCAGGGGCTCTGATGTAGTTTGCTTCTCTAGTTGTTTGCTTTCTTCTGTGATTACACAGCTTATCTATCTCTGGCCCAGAGAAAAATAGTCTAGCCAAAATTCTGTCAGGACTGTGCTGGCGAGATGTACAAGCTATAAAAGGCAATTGGAGTAATAATAGCTGGCAATTTTAACGTTATCTTCAAAACTCACATTGGCTGGATATTCTAAGGAGTTAGCCCTTCGAAAGAATATAGGGAGGTGAACATGGAATTTCCCCTTTTTAATGTGAAAGTCCAATTAAAAACAAGACTACTATCAATTAGACCTTAGAGTAAGGTCAGTAGAATAGCTAAGAGTACTAATAAGGGAGCTATCAAAGAATTTTACAGCCAGAAAGTGAATTAATGTGTTAATTATGGTACCACTTCTTTTGTCAAAATGAAATGGGGTCTGCAGCTAAGTGCCTTAGAGGGGTTGTGCGAAAAGTCTGTGAAACTTTACAAGGAGACAATTTGCTATTCAGCAATTCATTTCCAAAGACCATTTTCCTAGTCATCTATTCATCCAATCTAATACGCTAGTTGAACTAGAGAAGAACTCTGCAGCATTAAGCAGCCCACTATGATGCATGAAACAGCTGGGAATGAATCTGGTTTCACAGATACTTTTCTAGATTTTTAACTCCTTCCTCTCTTTGGCCAAGTGGTGGTCTGATGTTCCAACCAGACTGCAGTTACCACTAATCCTGATTGGATTCGTCTGCTGGAAGAACAAGGACTTTCCTTTCCTGGGTGTGTCTTGGAGGACAAATGGATTCTACTGACAGATGTTTTTTTCATGTATATCCTCCACTGACTCTTCTTGGCAATCGTAGCCAGGAGGGCCTTTGCGCAACTGTGGGCTGTGCACCAGTTACACCCTTTCCTGGACTAACAATCCCTACTCACAGTCATTCATGCCCTAGTCACTTCCCGTCTTGACTATTGCAATGTGCTCTACATGAGATTGTCCTTGAAGAGCATTCAGAAGGTGCAAAATGCAGCAGTCCGCATGGTTTTGTGCAGACCCTGGTGTGCACATATATCACCTCTCCTGCGGGAGCTACATTGGCTGCTGATTTGCTTCTGGGTGCAATTCAAGGTGCTGGTTGTCACCTTTAAAGAACTTTGTGGCTTGGAACCAGGTTACCCGAGAGATCGTCTCTTGCTAATCACATCTACCCAACTCATCAGAGCGGGGAGGTGGGAATACTGGGGTGTTATCCCTGAGAAAGATACACCTGGTGGGACCCAGAAGAAGGGCCTTCTCCGTGGTGGCTCCCTCTCTCTGGAACATCATTCCCCCAGAGATTAGAATGGACCACACTCTAATACTCTTTCGGGAGCCGCTGAAGATCTGGTTCTGCCAGCAGGCCTGGGGAACCCAGAACGGGATGGAGCCCATTAAATGACTCGTGTGATCTGCTGTCACTCGGGTGGGGTGGGGGGAAGGTGATTTTATTATATTACACTATATTAATTTATTTGATTCTTTTTATTAATTTTATTGTTTTAAAAGTGGTTTTATATTCTGCAAGCCTCCTTGAGCTGCCATGGGTGAATAGGCGGCAATATAAATTCAATAAATACGTACGTAAATAAATACATTCTTCATATTTGATAACTTTATATCTGATGTGTCCACCAGTGGATACTAACAAAACAAAGCAAAAACTATTAGGTTTTTCCCCTTCATCAATTGGGTTAGAAAGAGAAAGTGGAAGAATTCTTGTCCATTTATCTAGTTTAAAAAAAGCAGCACTGCCAGGAGGAGGAAAAGGAAGAGGAAAAGGAGGAGGAGGAGGAGGAGGAGAGGAGGAGGAGGAGGAGGAGTAAAGGGAGAAAAAATCATGTTGAAAAGGGGGCTTCAGCTCAACAGTAAATCCTACTCCCAAAATAAATGAAGAGCCAGAAGAGCCAAAGAGCAAATAAAAATGAAGACAAGAAGGGAAGACAGATTTGAACAATGACATTAGGATTTAAAAATAACAAAAGATAACAGAATAGTCTACCTAAAGCATAGACATCACAGTGCTCAAGCAAGGTGCAGATAGTACATGTAATCATCTTATGCTTATTTCTGTTTAACATGATCCAATAGTCACCTTGGAAAGTGCAACTGATCCATTTAACTTTAATCCAAAAATTTATCATGAACACCTCCAGAAGTTCTTGACATGGAGGAGGTATGTCCCCATTTCCTGCTTTGGGGTGAGGGTTGCAAATACCTCAGTCAAACACCTTTTCAGATCAATACACTGACTATTAGAGGAAAGCATGAAAATAGCTCCTGTCTTGTAGCATCTTAAATCAGCCATGTCTTTTCCTGAGATTGCACATCAGTCCCATAACTCTAGAAAAAAAAACTGGCTGCAAACAGAAACCATGTTCATACTCCTATGAACTCCTGGGAGCCAAAAAACTCATCTCAAATCTCTGTTTTGTTCCTTTTATCAACTAGTGAAGAGAAGGATTAGGGGAGACATGATAGCAGTCTACCAATATTTGAGGGACTGCCATAGAGAGGAGGGGGTCAAGCTGTTGTAGATTGTAGAAGTTTATTTATATGCCGCCCTTTTCCCTGGGGGGACTCAGGGCGGCTTACAACCAAAAGGGGGGGGGAAACAAACTTTTAACATATAAGACGATACATAATTAAAACACAACATTCATACCATTCGGGCGGGTTACAGTCTTAGCCCCAGGCCTGACGGGATAGCCAGTTTCTGAGGGCTGTGCGGAAGCTCTGGAGGGTGGTGAGGGTACGAATCTCCACGGGGAGATCGTTCCATAGGGTCGGAGCTGCCACCGAGAAGGCTCTCCTCCGCGTGGTTGCCAGTAGGCATTGACCGGCAGATGGAACTCGGAGGAGGCCTAATCTATGAGATCTAATAGGTCGCGTGGAGGTGATTGGCAGTAGGCGGTCTCTCAAGTTTTCCAAAGCACCTGAAGACTGGACAAGGAATAATGGATGGGAACTGATAAAGGAGAGATTCAACCTAGAAATAAGGAGGAACTTTCTGACATTGAGAGCAATCAACCCATGGAACAGAAGTTGCCATCAGAGCTTCATCACTGGGAACTTTCAAGGGGACATTGGACTGCCATTTGTCAGGGATGATGTAGGGTCACTTGCTTGGGGGGTTGGACTAGATGACCTACAAGGTCCCTCCCAGCTCTGTTAATCTAAGTGATCTAGTTTTAGAGCATTGTGACACAAAAAGGCTACTAATTTTACTAATTATTGAAATATCAACTGATGAGGTTGTTCTTGCTCAGGTTCTTAACTTAAACTGAGACTAGAATTAAGTGACCATTTCCCAAGATTTCACTACACCATTTATGAACAACCTGGAACAAACTGACAATTCTTATAAGTTAATGGAAAGGTTGGATTAGAAATCAACATGTCCTGTTATCCCTGGGAATCAGTTGAGCACATCATCTTTTTCAGAGAGGAAGCAAATCAATAAACCCAATGACTCATAAACTAAGGAAACAAACATAGCACTTGTAGTGAAAGACCCCAGGTAGGTGTTACACCCTCCTGACTCTGAAACAGAAGATTTTGATCTTGAACTGGAAGCAGTGTTCTTATCTCTTGGGGAATAGCATCAGTACCACGAAGAAAGACAATTAAACATATTTTGCAGGTATGTTGAACCTGCTAAAGGAATTTCTTGATTCCTTAAAAAGATAAAGGTAAAGGTTCCCCTTGCACATATGTGCTAGTCATTCACGACTCTAGGGGGCAGTGCTCAACTTCGTTTCAAAGCCAAAGAGCCAGCACTGTCCGAAGATGTCTCCATGGTCATGTGGCCGGCATGACTAAACACTGAAGGTGCCCAAAATGCTGTTACCTTCTTCCCTATATTTCTACTTGCATTTTTATGTGCTTTCAAACTGCTAGGTTGGAAGAAGCTGGGACAGGTAATGGGAGCTCACTCCATTACGCAACGCTAGGGATTCGAACCGCCGAACTGCCAACTTTTCTGATCAACAAACTCAGCATCTTAGCCACTGAGCTTTCACTTGGCTAAATAACTGGTCCAATGCCACTTTTGTAGTTTGATCAATGTATTTGGGTTTCATATTGGTGTTTTGATTGTAGAACTAGTTCAGGCTCTCTACTCTTGACCCCTTATAACCCCAAGAAAAGGCCAAAGCTCAATTTACACCTTCAGAAGCAAATATTACTCTGAATGGACTTCCTGATTTATGACTAGTCTGGTTACTTTCTCACTGAGTCTGGCTAGCTGTGAATATTTGGAGGAGCTTAGTGGGTGTGCACACCATAACAATGGAAACTCAGCTGGTGACCCGAATTCTTTTTCGCTATTTTTCTACCATGCTGCAAATATTCAATTTCTTCCCTTAAGAAAATAGGATGAAAGTTCAGAAACCACTAGCTAAGAGCATCTCTTCTCCAGTTACATTGTGAGAAGTTTCCAGATGACTACTCATGAGTTGACTGGCTGATTTGCTACTTCAGCAGCTCAAAGGGCACTCCTTTATCTCTTACAGAGCTTACAGATGCTGTAGGCTTCATAATAAAAATGTGCATCGTCCTTAAGGACTTTCTGAAGGTTGATATTGCTGATGGATGCATTGGATTCCTCAGCCCTAGTCAGAAAGAGAGATCTGCGGCTGGGGGCTTTTGAGATGGAATGAATGGGTCAATTTGAGGAAGGATAGACTAGCAGCATCCTGGATGATAGAGTGGAAAGTCACCCTCACTTCAAGCTCTCAAGCAATTTTGGACATATGACTGGGCTCAGGAGGTATTAAATCCTCACATCCTATACGGACCTGAAAATGTAGATCCAGTCAGCTTCTGAAGCAGAATCCTTAGCGTGTTCACTGCAAAGGTCTTGTACATGCAAACATGGAACTGGGTCCTGAAGAACAGCTTTTTCTGGCCAATGTGAAGCCCACAAGCAGGAGAGGATGACAAGAGCTCTCTCTTAATATTGTTTTTGGGCAATTCTTACTTATTTGTTGATGCTGATTGGACCAATAAAGTGTGTCATGTTTGAAAACTAGTAGAATACTGTTTAAAATGTCTATGGAGTTTCTTTTCTTTCTTTTTTTTTCTTTTATTTTATACACATAAACACATCAACAGAACACATAAACGCATTAACAAAAATAACCACATAACTTAAAAACAACATAGGAACAATAAGTTCCATCGTATATCATACAGTAGTTCCTAATCGGTTTCTTTGCAGTTAGTGTTTTCCCTTCTATACATTTCTATCTTGCGTTCATAATCTCGTTATTCATTATCCATTTTTATATACATTTCTTTATTTATTTATACTTAGCTACTTATGATCAAGTATTATTTACCTATATTGTGCTTTATATTTTTACTGTCATTCATTCTCTTACATACAGTTATAGGTATACATTCACATAGTTATTCTTTTTCTTCTTATATTATTATTATTCCATTTAAAAGGCTATAAGGTATGATTTGGAATGTATTGTTTACCATCCTTCACCCCTGCTATGACACCACCTTATTTTCTCTTTCTTTTCTTTTCTGCCTCCCTTCCTTCTCTACTTCCTTCCTTCCTCTTCTCCTTCCCCTTCCTCCTTCCCTTACTTCTCCCCTACTCCTACCCTCTGTCTTCTCCTTCCTACCATCTCTTTTCTCTCTTCCTCCCTCCTCTCCTTCTCTTTCTCTCCCTCCCACCCACCTTTCACTACCTCTTTCTTCTTCCCCTACCTCTCCTCCACATCTCACCTTATATTCTCTTTCTTTCCTTTTCTCCCTCCCTTCCTTCTCTACTTCCTTCCTTCCTCCTCACCTTCTTCCTTCCCTTACTTCTCCCCTACTTCTTCCCTCTTTCTTCTCCTTCCTACCCTCTCTCCTTCTCTTTTTCTCTCTTCCTGTCTATGGAGTTTCTTAGTCATCCAGGTCATGGTTGACCCAAAAGTGAGGACCCAGATTGTTGGGGGCAATATGCTGACTCTCTGTAAACCGCTTAGAGAGGCCTGAAAGGCCTATGAAGCGGTATATAAGTCTACTGCTATTGCTATTGCTATTTTTCAAAAGACACTTGGGCTTTGTTTTTGGAACTTTTGGGATGGCTTTGGAACTTTTGGGATAGAACAGAGTAACAGAGTTGGAAGGGACCTTGGAGGGTTTTCTAATCCAACCCCCTGCTTAGGCAGGAAACCCTACATTACTTCAGACAAATGGTTATCCAATCTCTTCTTAAAAACTTCCAGTGTTGGATAATTCACAACTTCTGGAGGCAAATTTTCCACTGATTAATTTTTCTAATGGTCAGGAAATTTCTTCTTAAGGTTGCTTCTCTCCTTGATTAGTTTCCACCCATTGCTTCTTGTCCTACCCTCAAGTGCTTTAGAGAATAGGTTGACTCCCTCTTCTTTGTGGCAACCCATGAGATATTGGAACACTGCTATCATGTCACCCCCTACTCCTTCTTTTCATCAAACTAGATGTAGCTATGTCTGGTTTGGTCATGAATAGTTAAAGGAACAGCCCAACCTTGAAGGAAATTAATTTTGGGCAAGTGGTGTGAGCCAACATACTGAGAGGTTACAGAAATAAGATGAAGCCCATTAAACACATTAACTAACTTCAATTAAATTAACTTTTTGTTGTTTAGTCACCAAGTCATGTCAGACCCTTCATGATCTCATGGACCGTAGAATATCAGCCCCGATTTCCTCCACTGCCTTCCAGTGTTTGATCAAATTCATGTTCATTACATCAATGCTTCTTCTTGTTGTTGTGCCATATCCTTCATCAGACATGGGCGATCCTGTTGGCGATCCTATTTTTATCAACAGCCGCATGAAAAAGTGCTGTTGAGTTTTGTCCAAATTGGTCCCTTAGATTTTGAAGCCATGATGTTCTTCTTCTGCCTGGACCTCATTTGCCTTCAATCTTTCCTTGGAGGATTAAGTGAACTATGGCACATTTTTCTGGGTGTCACATCACATGTCTTATGGATCTTATGCTTTTCCAAAATCCCCCCTTGGGTTATATGAATGAGCTCAGCCAAATTGTCTAAGAAACTAGTGTCTTACCAGGCCACTGGGTCAAGAACAAAGAAATCGGCATATTCTGTTTTCCTTCCCACTACAAGATGTTTAACTCTCAAGTGTAAGCCATACTACTAAGTGCATCCTTTGAGCAAAATTCTCACCCATAAATAGGTTCTTTCCCCTCAAATAAATTCTTTCCATTATCCAGGAAAAAAATCCTTGCATATTGTATGGTATATGATATGATACAGCTCCAAATTTAATTGGAGAAAATACGACTTCAGCAACAGAGTGGTGAATGCCTGGAATGCACTACTTGACTCTCTTGTTACATCCTGAAACCCCCATAACTTTAACCTAAGACTGTCTACTATTGACCTCACCCAGTGGTGGGTTTCAAAAATTGTTTGAACCTACTCTGTGGGTGTGGTCTCCTTTGTAGGAGTGGCTTGCCACCCATGTGACCAGATGGGAGTGGCTTGCCGCCCATGTGATCGGATATGAAGATGCCGACGACACTTGTCAGAATCACCTTAAATTACCTCACACACAGCACTGGCACGCATAAGAATATGATGTAAACTTGTTTTTTAAAAGGCGTCTTTGGTTTGCGTTAAAACAACTTCAACACACGCAATGTTCTGATTGCACCACAAACGCAGTAGTCATCCTTACCTTTCACAGAGGCACTGAGTTTTATAAATATGAGCATGATAGTGTAGAATAATCATATCCAAGGACCAGTGGTGGGTTTCAAAAATTTTTGGAACCTCTTCTGTAGGTGTGGCCTGCTTTCCAGGTCCACTGGTGGAACCTCTTCTAACCGGTTCGGTAGATTTGACAAACAGGTTCTACCGAATAGGTGCGAATTGGTAGGAACCCACCTCTGACCTCACCCCATTCCTAAGAGATCTGTAAGAGACTTACGTAAGCGCACCAGCGTGCCTACTATCCCTGTCCTACTGTCTCCATTTATTCGTACCCATTTACTATGTTCATATTTATGCTTATACTTATGCCCATTATCTTTTACATGTTTGGCAAACTAAAGTAAATAAATAAATATGACATTGTTTGCAATCTGCTGTAGCATCAAAAGTAGAAAGGAAGGCATTGTAATAAATGTTTCATAAAGCAAACAACTCCTAGGAAGACGACCATATGGTTTGAAAGTTGTTTTTGACAGACCACATCCATAAGCAGCTCATTGCTAAAAAAAAAAAAAAGGAGATATAGCAAGAGCTATATTGTTCCAATTGATTTTCTTGAGCTATCTTTCATGTGTAAAAACTCATCGTTCTTGATGTCTCAGTAGGCTGCAAAGATTGCTAAGGAGAGTACATACATCCTTAACTTGTCTAAATCTATTAAATACAGTTCCACTCATGTGGTGAAGAGGTTTGCACCTACCCCATCAGGCATCCGCTCAAGATGAATACAATGGTTTGTTCCATTCCATCTTTTCTACTAACTCACTTTCAATCATGCGGGAGGATATCCTTTTTGAAAGAGAAATCCTAGTTTGGCTGGAACTAATTTGTATCTACCGAGAGAAGCATTCACAGCTTCCTCCCATGCTTCTGTTCTTCACTTCTCCAAAACCCAAACTTACGAGCGGGCCTCAATGGAATAATTCTTGTTTATGATGGATGACAAAATAAAAGTACTCTTTGCACTTTCCGTGATAATGGTTTAGTTACATTCCAACTTTTATGAAGGGCCATTACCTTTAATGGGCATCAAACTATCTAAAATATTCGTTTCTTTTGATGATGATAAATGACTCCGAGCAAATGACAACGATTTGTACGTTGGCTTGTTGATTTCCCTGGCATTTGAAATGCACTGAGGTAAGAAAAAGGAAGCAGCAGTTCACATTTGGTGAGATGTTTCCTGGGGAAATAAACATGGCACAGTCAGAAGAATTCTGAAATGAACCTGGCGGCACTGATGCCAAAGTAGCTCATATATCGAGCGGGTTAGAATCACATCCGACAAGTGCAATTTGTAGAATGTGGGGATTGTTTTGCTCCATGATCATCAATGCAGGATGAGGTCATGCAGGATGGAAAGAGGTTTGTTCTCAAGATCTTTGAACGGGAACAGTGACAATGTGATTGGGATTAATAGAAAGCACAAAGACTCAACAAGGCAGGAGATTTGAGCATCTGGGATGGAAATAATCTGAACATTGGATAAGGATAAGAAGGAACGGTTAATTTGTTGGATTAACTGTGGATTCTTGCATTAATTCCTTTGAATTAGGAGGTTTCAGGTTTCAGGTTTATTGGGATTTATATGCCGCCCTTTTCCCTGAGGGGACTCAGGGCGGCTTACAACCACAGGGGAGGGGAAGTGCAAGGTCAAAACAAACACGTTGTGAACAAAAGAAAAATAATAAAACACAACTTTCATTCAGCAATCAAACACTCGGGCGGGTAATTGGAAGCCTATCCCCAGGCCTGCTGGGAGAGCCAGATCTTGAGGGCTGCGCGGAAGGTCTGGATCGTGGTGAGGGTGCGGATCTCCATGGGGAGCTCGTTCCATAGGGTCGGGGCAGCAACAGAAAAGGCTCTCCTCCGTGTGGTCGCCAGTCGACATTGACTGGCAGATGGAATACGGAGGAGGCCCAGTCTGTGCAATCTAATTGGTCGATTCAGGGAGGTAATCGGCAGAAGGCGGTCTCTCAAGTACCCAGATCCACTACCATGGAGTGCTTTAAAGATGGTCATCATTATCCTGAAGCGCACCCGGAGACCAACAGGCAGCCAGTGCAGCTCGCGGAGGACAGGTGTAACGTGGGCGAACCGAGGTGCGCCCACTATCACTCGCGCGGCTGCATTTTGGACTAGCTGTAGTCGCCGGATGCACTTCAGGGGCAACCCCATGTAGAGCCCATTGCAGTATTCCAGTCTAGAGATCACAAGGGCTCGAGTGACTGTTGTGAGGGCCCCCCGATCTAGGTAGGGCCGCAACTGGCGGACCAGGCGAACCTGGGCAAATGCCCCCCTGGTCACAGCTGACAGCTGGTGATCAAAAGTCAGCTGTGGATCCAGGAGGACTCCTAAGTTGCGGACCCTATCTGAGGGGTGTAAAATTTGACCCCCCAGCCTAAGCGTTGGTGTATTAGCCAAATTATTGGGGGGAAAACACAACAGCCACTCGGTCTTATCCGGGTTGAGCACCAGTTTGTTAGCACTCATCCAGTCCTTAACGGCCTCCAGACCCCGGTTCATCACGTCCACCGCTTCATTGAGTTGGCACGGGGCGGACAGATACAATTGTGTATCGTCCGCATATTGATGGTATTTTATCCCGTGCCTCCGAATGATCTCGCCCAGCGGTTTCATGTATATGTTAAATAGTAGGGGGGATAGGACCGAACCCTGAGGTACTCCGCATGTTAGGGGCCTCAGGGACGATCTCTGCCCCCCCACTAACACCGACTGCGACCTGTCCGAGAGGTAGGAGGAGAACCACCGCAAAACAGTGCCTCCCACTCCCACCTCCCGCAGTCGTCGCAGAAGGATACCATGGTCGATGGTATCGAAAGCCGCTGAGAGGTCAAGGAGGACCAGGATGGACGCATAGCCTCCATCTCTGGCCCTCCAGAGATCATCGGTCAATGCGACCAAAGCGGTTTCTGTGCTGTAACCAGGTCTGAAGCCGGACTGGAAGGGGTCAAGATAGCTAGCTTCCTCCAAGGCCCGTCGAAGCTGAAAGGCCACCACCTTCTCAACAACCTTCCCGATAAAGGGAAGGTTGGAGACAGGACGAAAGTTGTTTAAGATGGCTGGATCTAACGATGGTTTCTTTAGGAGGGGTCTCACCACCGCCGTTTTGAGTATGGCGGGGAAGTGCCCCTCCCGAAGGGAGGCGGTGACAACCGCCTGGATCCAGCCATGTGTCACCTCCCTGCTGTTAGCCACCAGCCAGGAGGGACACGGGTCCAGAATACAAGTGGAGGCACTTACAGCTCGGATGGCCCTGTCCACATCCCCAGAGGCAACTTCCTGGAACTCAACCCAGAACTGATGTGGCAAATGATCCTCCTGTGTCTCAGCTGGATCTACTGCGGTGGAGTCCAAGTCCGATCGAAACCGAGCTACTTTGTCCGCCAAGAATTGAGCATAATCCTCAGCCCTACCCTGCAAGGGGTCTCCCGCATCCCTCCTATTAAGGAGGGAGCGGGTTATCCTGAACAGGGCGGCTGGGCGTGACTCGGCGGACGCAACCAAGGAAGAAATATATGATCTTTTTGCAGTTCTCAATGCTCGGACATAGTCCTTGGTGCAGGTAGTTAAGAGTGCTCGGTTTGCCTCGGACCTATCGGACCTCCACTGGTACTCTAGGCATCTCCTCCGGCGTTTCTTCTCCCGGAGTTCCTCGGTAAACCAGGGAGCTCTCCGGGATCCACTGACCCGGAGGGGCCGTAGTGGCGCAATCCGGTCGAGAGACTCCGACGCCGCCGAGTACCAGGCGGCAGCCAGAGTCTCCGCCGAACTGTGGGCGAGGGTATCAGGAATAACCCCAAGCTCCGTCTGGAACCTCAAAGGGTCCATAAGTCGCCTGGGGCGGAACCACCTGGTCGGTTCCTCCTCCCTACGGTGGGGGTTTGGCCTCCGGAAGTCAAGCCTCAGTAGGCAATGGTCTGACCACGACAGGGGTATGATCTCATTACCCCTCAGACCAAGATCACACATCCACTGCTCCGAGAGAAATACGAGGTCGAGCATGTGACCCGCTGCATGGGTTGGGCCCCGAATTACTTGGGTCAAGCCCATGGCTGTCATGGAAGCCATGAACTCCTGCGCCCCATCAGAGCGTTCACCGAGCGATGGCAAGTTGAAATCCCCCAGAACTATAAGCCTGGGGAACTCAACCGCCAGCTCGGCTACTGACTCGAGGAGCGAGGGGAGGGATGCTGCAACGCAGTTGGGAGGCAGGTACGTTAGCAGCAAACCCACTTGACCCTTGAGGTCCAACTTTATCAGCAGAGACTCACACCCGACAAGCTCCGGAGCAGGGACCCTACGAGGTAACAGAGACTCCCGGATTACAATAGCCACACCGCCACCCCTTCCCTGGGCTCTCGGCTGATGAAGCACCTGAAATCCCTCTGGGCACATCTCTACAAGGGGGACTCCTCCTTCTGTGCCCAGCCAGGTTTCAGTAATACATGCCAGGTCTGCCCTCTCGTCAACAATTAAGTCCCGGACGAGGGGAGCTTTGTGGACAACAGACCTGGCATTTAGCGACAACAGCCTGAGAGGAATTTGTATCTATGATTCATTACTTCAAATCAGTGGTGGGATTCAATTTTTTTTACAAATGGTTCTGTGGGTGTGGTTTTGTGGGTGTGGCTTTGTGGGCATGGCAGGGAAAGGATACAAAATCCCCATTCCCTCCCCACCCCACTAACCTGCTTTCCAGCTTCTTTCTCCTGTTCAGGGCAACAAAAGAAGATCAGCTGGGAGGCTGAGAGGCAGCAGGAGTGGTACCAGCCAATTTGCCGGTTCTCCAAACTACTCAAAATTTCCACTATCGGTTCTCCAGAACCTGTCAGAACTGGCTGAATACCACCTCTGCTTCAAATCTACCATGCATCCAGAGTTGGTCCAGGGGTGTATGCAGTGAGAGAGGGGGGAAAATGAAGCTGGTAGCCACAATGTCAAGGTTCCGAGCCCAACAGAATCAAAACTCCAAGGTAGGCAAGTTCCTCAAAGAATAGATTTATTAGGCACATGATATTGGCACATCCAGGGAAACCTGACTCTGAGTGCCCCTCGTATTTTCCCTTAAAGCAAGGTTTTTCCTCCCCTTATCTAGACTGTTTATCACATGGTCCAATCAGGTCACAGCCCATGGGTCACTCACAGTGGTGGGTTTCAATTTTTTTTAGAACCTCTTCTGTAGGTGTGGCCTGCTATGTGGGAGTGGCTTGCTGGCCATGTGACTGGGTGGGCGTGGCCAACTTGTAAAATGTTGTGAAACTCACTTAACAACACTCTTGCTTAGCAACCAAAACTCTGGCATTTGAAACATGCAAGTCTTAAAGCTGTCAAGTTACAAGACCCTTGCACACCTAACCCTTTAGAAAAAAAAAACCCAGGGGTGTTCAAACTTGACAGCTTTAAGACTTGTGGACTTCAACTCCCAGAATTCCTCCTCTCGCTCTTCATCTTGATGATGTCCGAACGGGCAGGGGGAGTGAGCTGGAACCAGTTCTAAACGGCACTGTAGATTTGTGGAACCTCTTCTATAGAAGAGGTTAGAACTGGCAGGAACCCACTCCTGGTCACTCAGACCCCACCTCCTAGTACCTGGTGGGAAAGTTCTTGATTCTCAGGAGCAAGGATTTTATTATGGCTACAATCCCCCAGTTATCTCTTCCTCCCCCGCCTCCGGTTCCCACAGCTCAACTTTCTTCACTGTGGCAGCCCTGAATTGCCAAGGGGAAAAATGGCTCCAGGGCTGACCCACAACCTTTCAATCAAGGTCTCACCATCTGAAACAGTATTATAGAATAACAAGTTTTGGAAGGAACCTTGGACAACTTCTAGTCCAGGGGTGTCAAACTTGCATCATCAAGTCATAATCATAGGAAGATAAAGTAATAGGTAATAGGGAAGATGGTATACTGTCTTTTGTGGATAGTTTGACAGCGTTGTGGGAATTAGTTGTTTAGCAGAGTGATGGCATGGAAGGAAAACTGTCCTTGTGTCGAGTTGTTCTGATGTACAGTGCCCTATAGCATGATGGCTAACCTTTTCCGGACCGAGTGCCCAAAGCAAGCACCTAAACCCCCAAAATGCAATGTGTGTGCACCAGGGGTGGGTTGCTACCGGGCAATACTACCGGTTCGGCGTGTGTGTGCATTTGCAGCTAAAAAGGTCTGTGCATGTGCAGAACATTAGAAAAGGAAAAAAAATTGTAAATTTTTGCAATGAAGATTGTTCTGCGCATGCACAGAGCCAAAAATAAAGATGGCACCACCAACAATAGAAGTGGTTTGGGGGCGCAGCAGGCTGAGTTATTACCAATTCATCCGAACCGGTCCGAACCGGTAGGAACCCACCTCTGGTGCACACCCCCAGCAAGGGCACATGCCCCCCCTGCAAGTTCCCCCCTGCATGCCACCGTAAGCCCCCCGCATGCATCCTGTTGCTCCCGCACATGCCCGTGTGGCCCCCCACATGCACCCCTTCCCCCATGTATGCACAGCAGAGACCTGAAGAACAGCTGGTCAGTGGGAGGTGCATGCACATGTGCGGCAGAGCTGAACTGGGGCAATGGCTCATGTTCCCACATAGAGGCGCTGCATGCTACCTCTGGCATTTGTGCCATAGGTTTGCCATCATGGCCCTATACCGTCATTTTGAGGCTAGAAGTTGAAACTATTTATAAGATAAATAGTTATGTCTGTAGATATTTTCACAGCCCTCTTTCTGGCTCGTGCAGTATACAAGTCCTCAATGGAAGGCAGGTTGGTAGCAATTGTTTTTTCTAATTATCTGTTGAAGTCTGTGTCTGCTTTGATGGGTTGCCATGCCAAGCCAGATGGTTATAGAGGTGCAAATGACAGACTCAATCATTCCTCTATAGAACTGTATCAGCAGCTCCTTGGGCAGCCTGAGTTGGCACAGGAAAAACATTCTTTGTTATGCTAAATTCTTGGTAGAGAGAAAAATTTTGTGTTCAGCTCAGTGGTGTCTATTGGTAGGGTGGTCAAAAATCTCGAGATTTGACATACGATTGAAACTCTGCCTTTGTCAGTGTGGCTCAAGGTTCTGTACATGTACAAAGTAGTAGTGCTTGCATCTCAATGTGACAACTGTGATCTTGACTTTTTAAACCTCTTGACCTTGTGGGTGCCTCTGTTTAAGACCTAAAATTACGATATTCAAAACAGTGCATTGCATTTACTTTCAGATCCAGATGTCACTCTCTCTGAGCCCTAGGAAAAAAGCATTGACAAATCACTTGTCAACAAAATTTCAGAGCCTTATCCAGACAGTTGCCAGAAGTCACTTGAAAATTTTATTTGTTTATAATAATTTATTTAATAATCTGCACCTCTATAACTGTCTGGTTTGGCTCTGCAACCCAACAAGACAGACACAGACTTCAACGGATAATTAGAAGTGCAGAAAAACAATTGCTACCAATCTGCCTTCCATCAAAGACCTGCATACTATATAAATCAAAAGGTGGGCTGTGAAAATATCTACCGACCCCTCACATCCTGGACATAAATTATTTCAACTTCTACCCTCAAAACGATGCTATAGGGCACTGCACACCAAGGCAATTAGACACAAGGACAGTTTTTTTTTCCTGAATGCCATCACTCTGCTAAACAACTAATCACCACAATACTGTCAAATTATCTACTAAGACTGCATTACTATTCTTCTTCTCTTCCTTCCTAGTACCTATCTCTTTCCTAGTACCTATCTCTTTCTACTTATGACTATAACCATGTTGCTTGTATCTTTAAAATTTATATTGTTTTATTTATTTCCTAGTATAATTTGATTGCTTATTAGTAACCTATGACTTTCATTCTTGTATCTTTTGATGAATGTATTCTATTTTATTTTTCTTGATGTACACTGAGAGCGTATGCACCAAAGACAAATTCCTTGTGTGTCCAATCACACTTGGCGAATAAAGAATTCTTTTCTTTTCTATTCTGTTCTGTTCTGTTCTGTTCTGTGCTGTGCTGTGCTGTGCTGTGCTGTGCTGTGTTATGCTGTGCTGTGCTATGCAATGCTCTGCTGTGCTGTGCTGTGCTGTACTGTGCTGGGCTACTCTACTCTACTCTACTCTACTCTACTCTACTCTACTCTACTCTACTCTACTCTACTCTACTCTACTCTACTCTACTCTACTCTACTCCACTCCACTCCACTCCACTCCACTCCACTCCACTCCACTCCACTCCACTCCACTCCACTCCACTCCACTCCACCCTACCCTACCCTACCCTACCCTACCCTACCCTACCTTACTCCTATTCTATTCTATTCTATTCCAAAACAGTAAGGAGATAAAGCTTATGGCAATTGGGTATAAAGATAGGACTTTCTATTAAAAGCTATGGCCAAAAGAAGCTCATCATTTATAGATTTACTTTCCTTTGATCCACAAAGAGTCTGTTCCTTATTTTATAATAGGGAGAGGAAGGGCTGGCTTTAGGCCCAGAGCAGTGTTTTTGAACCTTGCAACTTTAAGATGTGTGGACTCCTGATCCTGCCTGGGGAATTTTTAGAGTTGAAGTCTATACATCTTAAGGTTGCCATGGTTGAGAAACAGTGGCCTTGAGTATTGAAGCTTCGGGGGTTCTATCTCTCCTCCCAGATCATGCTAGAAATGCAAATCTTCACACAGCTCCTTTATGTCTGGTAGAGGTTCATGACTTCACACAAATCTTCACATCAGCTTTATGCACTTGAAGTGGGCCAGAGGCAACATATGCACTTGAGATGGTACTGAGGAGAGGGTTCAACATTGACTTTGGGACATATAGATATATCCCCAATCAAAACAAAATACACAGTTAAGAGATAATTCAAATTTACTACTGAATTCTTTCCTACAATGCTTCCAAGTGAAAAGCTAGCCTTTGGACCCTTAACAACTTTTGAGCCAATTACAAATTCTTTTTTGACAAAGCCAAGGGATGCTGTAAAAAAACAACAACAACATGTAGACTGCTTCCAGATTTTGAAAGAGAAAATAATGTAAAATTGAAAATAGTATAGATATAAGGTCTAAAACTGAAGACACCCCCACCCACCCACACAGAGAAGCAAGTCACCGGGATATAAACTGACAGCAAACAGCACTCATTACTAGCACTGATGATGTTACCTAGTTAGGGTAATGAAACGTCTGCAAGAAAACAAACAAGCTCAAGGATCCCTCACTGAAGAAAATATTTGTTTTTTTTTCATCTTGGAGGAGAAAAAGGTTTATTTTATTATCAGTAAGAACACCTCAACACACACACACACACACACACACACACACACACACACACACACACCGTATTTTTCGGAGTATAAGACACACCTTTTTCCCTCAAAAAAGAGACTGAAAATCTGGGTGCGCCTTATACACTGAATACAGCATTTTTTGCCTCCTGAAACCCCACCCTTCACCAAAATGGCCCTGCACAGCTTGTAGGAAGCTTTCAGAGAACTCCTGGGGCCTGGGGAGGGCAGAAATGAGCACAAAATGGCCCATTTTTGGCTTAATTCCTCCCCACAGGCCGCAGGAGCACTCTATAAGCTTCCTAAAGGCTATCCATGCCCTCCCCCCCCCTTTTTTTTTTTACAAAAAAAGGGCCAGTTTTCACAAAAAATGGCTCATTTTTTGCTTGTTTTTGCCCCACTCCACCCCCTCAGGAGCACTCTGCAAGCCCCATAAAAGCAGTTCATGCCTTTTGGTCGGGGGAATGGGCCCATTTTCACGAAAAACAGGCCGTTTTTGGGAGGTTTGCAGAGTGCTTTTTTTTAAATTTGCCTCTTCAAAACCTTGGTGTGTCTTATACTCCAGTGCATCTTATACTCCGAAAAATACAGTGTGTGTGTGTGTGTGTGTGTATGTTGCATTTGTACAGATAAATAAATAAAGGGAGACTAGTATAGAACTATCTCAAGCTATTTAGCTCTCATCAGCTAGCCACACCCTAACTGGGATTCGAACCTGGGCTGTTTTTACATGTTAGGCAGTTGTATTAGCCTTTAAGCCACAAGCTCTCCTCCCTTATTAGCTGAGCCAAGAAAATAATTAAGTGTTATGTCAAAGCACCTAGTATGCCCAAATATGGGAGGGAGCATACTGCTTCCCTTTTGCCTTTCAGTTCCTCTCTAGGAGAACAAATGTAACACAAAAATGGTTTTCTGCCTGGAAGGCTCCTAGGGTGGAGCTGAAAGGCAAAAGGGAAGAAGTATGCTCCCTCCCATATTTGGGCATACCAGGTGTTTTGACATAACACACACACGTATGGATGTATGTAATGTATGTATATATGTATGTATATGGCTGTATGTATGTAAAGGTAAAGGTTCCCCTTGCACATATGCGCTAGTCGTTCCTGACTCTAGGCGGCAGTGCTCATCTCTGTTTTAATGTACACAGGTGGCAATCAAACAGAATTTAAAGACCTTTATTGTCATAACTAAGGACTGAACTTATCATAGAAGAGGAATTACACAATCACTCTCTCTCTAACAATTACAGTAAGTGTGCCAAATGGCAATGTCTACCGCTGGGGAAATCAGGAGAGTCAGGCAGTTCAAATGAGTGTAAAGATTTATTGCAAGCTTAAGTTCTCTACAAGAATCTGAGCTACTAACAGTCAAAGGAAATCAGCGGGAGATAACGGAGACATTCAAGGTGGGCTGGACTTAGTTCTCTTGTGGTCTCGCAGGGACTCATGACTGATGATGCATTTGACCCTTCCTTCGGGCTAAGCCTGGTCATCTCCTACAGGCAATCCATATAAAACTTCCAATAACCCCAATATAAGTGCAGCTTTATTTTTCCAAATCCATTTCCATCCGCTATATTACTTTATTTCTCTTTCAAAGCATAAGATACTTAGTTGGACTGAAGAACAGCTGTTCGATGCAATGCCAGACAACTTTAAATAAATATTGAACGATGTAGAAATACACAATAGGAATAAATAGTTGGCAGGTGAAAGTATTCTATTTTTACATCCCATTCGTAAGTAGTTGTAAAAGGTTTTTTCCTTTATTTAATTTATTTGCCACCCATCTCACTTCAATATGACTCTGGGAAACTTTTACATCCTTACATTTTCCTCGAATTGTTATCTAAGTTCATGATGGTATGTTAAAGCAAAGAAAATATCAAAATAAAATCATTTGCATGAGGGATTGGTTGGCACGTGGTACTGATTTTTGGGGTGGGTAGGTTGGTCTATTTCCAAAATAGTTTAGCATTTTAAAAGACGTTGGCATGGAAATTGTGCTTTTTCATATCTGTCTATATCTGTATGTACATCCACCCACATCATACATTTTTCTTACTATAATGCTGCTTCGTTCTTACTTTAGCTTAACCTATAGGTAAAGGAGACTCTTTGTAGCTGAGGCTTGAAATGAGGGCTCCTTGGTGCTCTCTGAGCTTGCTTGTTTTCTTGCTGATGTTTCATTAACCAAACTAGGTAACGCAGGTAACACTAGCAGTGATGAATAGAATAGAATAACACTTTGAAGGAACTTTGAAGGTCTTCTAGTCCAGTGGTCTCCAACCTTGGCAACGTTAAGACCTGTTCCTCAGCCAGAGTTCCTCAGCCAGCTTTACTCTGGGAGTTGAAGTCCACAAGTCTTAAAGTTGCCAAGGTTGGAGACCACTGTTCTAGTCCAACCCCCTGCTTAGGCAGGAAACCCTACACCACTTCAGACAAATGGATATCCAACATCTTCTTAAAAGATTCCAGCATTGGAACATTCACAACTTCTGGAGGCAAGTTGTTCCACTGATTAATTGTTCTAACTGTCAGGAAATTTCTCCTCAGTTCAAAGTTGCTTCTCTCCTTGATTAGTTTCCACCCATTGCTTCTTGTTCTGTCCTCAGGTGCTTTTCTAGAATAGCTTGACTCCCACTTCTTTGTGGCAGCCCCTGAGATATCGGAACACTGCTATCATGTCACCCAGCAGTGGATTGCCATTTTTTTACTACTGGTTTAGGCATGCTCACACATGTGCACGATGCTTCTGAGCATGCACAGAAGCATCCAGGTGGGTGGGCGGAGCCTCCTGTCACCGCTACTACTGATTCGGCCAATCTGGGATGAACCAGGAGCAACCCATCTCTAATGTCTCCCCTAGTCCTTCTTTTCATTAAACTAGACATACCCAGTTCCTGCAACCATTCTTCATATGTTTTAGCCTCCAGTCCCCTAATCATCTCTGTTGTTCTTCTCTGCATTCTTTCTGATGTTACCTAGTTTGGATAAAGAAACATCTGCAAGAAACCAAGCAAACTCAGAGAGCACCAAGGACCTTCCCAACACATAGATTATTGTTCAATGTCTTCTTAGTATGCACACTTTGTACATGCCTTTTCAAGCTAAGAACTCCACTGCAAAATTTGGAAAAGGACAGGATGTGGCGTCTGGCATGTGCATTGGGTAGATTTCACTTGAAATGTGGATTAAACTCATTTATCACTCACCTAATTAGGATTCAGCTCCCTTTGGTTATCCTAGCCTTTTTTTTTTTGTATGTATTCCTTTAGATGTCTTGAATACTAAACCAGCTCAACAGCAGAACACTGAAAAGGTCAGAATTGTCCTTAAATAAGTCTCTGTCCTTCAAATGGGCCACTAAAGAAGACAGAAGGCAGTGAATAATGTCCATCTACTTGTCCAGCAATTTTATGTGGAAATAATATGAAACAGAGCTATGAATCATACCACAAGTCTTGAATTACAAATTGGAGAAAAATGAAGCTTTTGCTTCAGTTATATTGACCTTCCCTTCCACCTGCTTGGATCGTTTTTATTTGGGAAGATATAGGGACATTTAACTATGGTATTTGGTAATTTGTTGGAGGAGTTCAGTACTGCTCATTAAACATTTGATGTAATATGGAACCTTGTCCATTTCTTAAGTGCTAAATCTTAATCCAACAGTTGCTGTAAAACAAGACAATTTCCTGTTGGAACGGAAAATACTAGACACTGGGTAAATTTGAAAGAACCCCCTGTCTTACCTAAACAATCTCCACTGGATGTTGTGAAAGTGAAAATCAATAATTTTCATATGTTTTCCTCTGAATATGTCATCTCAAAGCAGTGGATACCACAGCGAACACAAATACACATTTCTCCTTTTCCTTCTATTCTTCTCTGAATGTAGGCTCAAATATTATTCTTTGTTTCTAAGACTTGTCTGCCACGGCTAGTATTTAAAAGACGCTGACTATGGTTTTGAAAGCAATATCTGGAAGGAAGATTGGGAGGTTATTGAGAGCATTCTTCTCCATTAATTTGTGATAGAGAAATTACAGGGGTGGGCTGCGGGGGTTTCACAGGGGTTCGGGAGAGCCTCTAGCTAAGGTTCTGTGCAGTTTAGAGAACCCTCCAAATCCCACTGCTGGCTGGCCCTGCCCATCCCTCTCCTCTCCTCCCTTCCCAGGAGTCCCCACGTGGCCTGTTTTGGATGCAGGCAACTGCAGGGCACACATGGAGGCTCAGGGAGGGCAAAAAACAGGCCTACCGGAGGTTCGGGAAGACTGGAAATGGGCCTGTTTCTGGCCTCCAGAGGGCCTCCAGAGCCTGCAGAAGTCATTTTTACTTTCCCAGAGGCTTGAGGCAAAAACGCCCCCCCCTCCATCGTGGTGCAGAAGGCCAACTAGGCCACACCCACCATAGCCACACCCACCCAGCAACTGGGCAGAGAACCCGTTGCTGAAATTTTTGAAGCCCACCACTGGAGAAGAATATAAAAATTCATGTTGGATGTGACTGAAAAGTCATTTAATCTACCTTTCTATATCACAATATTATCAATTACGTCTGAAAGAACCAAAATAGAATTTCTGGAATCTTTCTCTGTTCTTCCTTAGAAATGGTTAATTATGGAAGAAAAAGAACATCTCAATGACCAAGAGTAATCCTGTCCAAAGTCGATGATCTTCCAAATTTCCTTTGACAAAATATAATTTTCATCTGCTATCTCAAGGTAAATAGCTCCAGGATAGAAGGATTGTTATAGAACCACCATGCCGAACCTGTGGCACGCATGCCACAGGTGGCAGGCAGAGCCCTCTCTGCAGGAACTTGAGCCATCACCCCAGCTCAGTTCCGCTATCAACCTTCGGACGATAACTGCTACTCCCCCACCCCTTCACTGGTGTCATGGTTGGTGGAGCACCTGAAACCCATCTGGGCACATTTCTGAGAGGGGGACTCCTCCCTCTTGGCCCAGCCAGGTTTCGGTTATACATGCCAGGTCTGCCTCCTCGTCTAATATTAAATCCCGGACGAGGGGAGCTTTGTTCACAACCGACCTGGCATTTAGCAGCAACAACCTGAGACCAGGGCCCTGTACTCCTCTGCCACCAGGTCCTTGAGTTGAGCCTGAGGGGCCGGAACATGAAATCACTGTAATGTAGTGAGTCCTTCTTCCCTGGTAATGGCTAGCCCTACAGCTCCCATCATATCTGCCCCTCCCAGTCATAACCAAAATGCTCCGACATCCCCCCATCCCCGTAGGCCCCCCTCCCCCATGGCCCCCATTTTTCCCGGCAGGCCACGTGTACCATTCACTCCAGGGTGGGAGGCAAGTCTGGGCCCCCATCCAGTTCTGCTTCTGCACTCAGTGGAAGGGACTCCAGGTCGGACTCCCGGTAGGTGAGCTCATAGATTAAAAGGTAAAAAGCCACTGAGATCATGGCAGTTTGCTGCGCGTGTCTTTACGTAACCTTTCCTCTCATTCCTACACATGAGTGTCAGACAAAGGTTTTAACCCAGCTTTGACTTTTTCGTATTTTTAGCTGGAGCTTCCAGGTGTTAAATCTGGAGGATTTCTACTTCTTCAATCACTTACTCACCCATTGAACTAGATCACTCCTTCATTTTGTGGAACTTTAGAAGTGTGTTGAATGCAACCTAGGAAAAGTTCTGCAGATTCTTTGCAGATAAATTTGGGTCCAAATTGTGCTCGGATGAAAGAAACTTGACTGTTCCCATCTCCTCATCTTATATAATTTAGTCATTTGATCAGTCAACGCTTGATTACGATGGGTGAATTACACGAAAATGGAGAATTGAGTAGTAAAAAAAATGGCATTTCTGTTATCAGAAGATGGCTCACCCAGATGCTTTAATTATTTTACAAGATCACCAAGACATTCAGAAACCTGACGCTAGATTTATTCTTAGGTTTAACTGGCAATGCATAGAAATGATGTCTGTTACAGCCAGTTGGCTAATTTACATTAGTACCAGTCTGTTCTTTATTTTATTTAACATTTCAATGCCTATTCTTAACACAATTTGCTTTTGTAGGCCTTTCCCATATCTGTATTAGCTTTAGTTGTATCTATATATCAGCTTTAGTTTAACAAACTAAGGTGGGATCTGTTATTACTCAATCAACTGGCACAGTCAGTCTTGAGGTCCTCACGGAAGAATAGGAGGGTTGGATCAACCTCACATCAGGGGGAGGCTAGATGTCCCAGAGGGTAGGATCAACAGCAGGGAAGGCCCTACTCCTGGATTCCACCAGACAAAATAATTGGGCTGACAGGCCTGCAGCATGCCTCCACTGCAGGCATAAGTGGTACAGACCAATCTCAGTGGGGTGAGACAGTCCCTCAAGTAACCTGGGCCCATTCCATGAAGGGCTTTAAAGGTAATCACCAACTTCTTGAATTGCAAATGGAAGCAGACTTGTAACCAGTGCAGCTTGTGAAGCCATTCTCAAGGCCCCCAAAACTACCCACACTGCCACATTCTTCACCAGCTGTGTTGTTGTTAGTTGCGAAGTCATGTCCGACCTATCACGACCCCATGGGCCTTCCTGTCCTCCAGGCCTTCCTGTCCTCTACCATCCCCTGGAGTCCATTTAAGCTCATGCCGACTGCTTCTGTGACTCCATACAGCCACCTCATTCTCTGTCATCCCTTTCTTCTTCTTTTGCCCTCAATCTTTCCCAGCATGAGGCTCTTCTCCAGTGAGTCCTTCCTTCTCATTACGTGGCCAAAGTACTTGAGTTTCATCTTCAGGATCTGGCCTTCTAAAGAGCAGTCAGGGTTGATCTCCTCTAGGACTGACCAGTTTAATCACCTTGCAGTCCAAGGGACTTGCAGGAATCTTCTCCAGCACCATAGTTCAACGGCATCAATTCTTTGACACTCAGCCTTTCTTATGGTCCAACTTTAAATAAATAAATGGGAAATATTTAATAATAGAGTCCACCACCTACTTTCTAAGCCAGAAGCATCCCAGAAGGACATTGCCACATTTCTGCATCTTCCTCACCATGCTCCTGCTTCTGTTTAACTAGATACTGAGAAGATCACAAGTTTTCCTGCAGCCCTCTGTTCTGCTAATTTAGCTCTCTTGTTGGTAGGCAGATGTTGTTCATTAATGCATTACTATTTCCTGTTCCTCTAGCGAACGGGATGTCTCACCAGCACTTTCCACCTGACATTTTACTGGTCTACAGCTGCTTCATTACTCTGCCAGTTTGTGTGCAGCTGCGATGTGCCATCTCTCGGGCCCAATTTCCAAGAATGTGCTGTTACCTGATTAGTACCTAAAGATCAGGCCTGATGCGCCTAAGGAACCACTTTCCAGAAATATCTTCTCAACAGAGAACAATATTCATCCATCAGGCAACTTCTAGATAAACACATTTAAATAAGAAAACAATTGCCTTAGCTTGGGGAATCTCAGAAGGTGGTACCCAGTAAAACTAGATGTCTCACAGATGTCTTCCTTGGAACCTGCCAAAAAAAAAGACACTCTGCTTCACCTGATTTTTCTTTTTAAAGATTATTTCACTAGGTAAGTAAGTAAATGGGAAATAGCACAATGCTATTTTTTTCACAGCTTCTGTTGCTATCCCCCTATAAAATGGATCTGCCCCAATCTTTTTTTATGAAAATGGCATGCAGGGAGGTAGGGGCGGGGTGGGGCTGCAGATCAGAATTTTCTTTGGAAATATCCCAGAATGCAGATAAGGGTTGGCTGAAGTAGAAAATAGTTGCTTGACTGTAGGCTATTTCTGATCTCCCCCAACCAACAAGTTGTGTTTTGTGAGATAGAGGCAATATATTCACGGAGGAGGGAATCCATCTGTGAAATCAGACCACCTGTTTCTGAAGGTTTTGCACCAGTGGTAGGAGAGAGAGAGAGAGAGAGGGAGGGAGGGAGGGAGGGCAGGAGAGAGAGAGACAGAGGCAGAAACAGAGAGAAGGTGAGAGACAGAGAAAGAGAGAGGGAGGGAGGGAGAGAAAGAGGAAGGAGAAAGAAAGAAAGAAAGAGGGAGGGAGAGAAAGAGAGTGGGAGAGAGACAGAGAAAGAGAGGACGAGAGACAGAGAAATGGAGATAGATAGATAGATAGATAGATAGATAGATAGATAGATAGATAGATAGATAGATAAAGATATAGATATAGATATAGATATAGATATAGATATAGATATAGATATAGATATAGATATAGATATAGATATAGATATAGATATAGATATAGATATAGATATAGATATAGATACAGATACAGATACAGATACAGATACAGATACAGATATAGATATAGATGTGTGTGTGTGTTTGTATGTGTGTGTTTGTGTGTGTGTGTGTGTTTTCGTAGATTTTCATGGGTGTAGGTATGCTGGTCTTGTTATATTCCGTGTAAGATTGTTACATCTTAATCTTACACAGGAAAAGACCTGAATGCAACAAGACCAGCATATATATACATGCACACAGGGATGCACACACACACACACACACACACATGTACATGTACATACACATACACAAACACATACACACATACATACATATTCCTGAATGAGATATAACCATAAGCATTTGATTGTTTCCTCAAGTTTAAACTAAAAAGCAATGGCTATTTTACTGTGGATGTTAAAAAAACACAGCAAGGTTGCACTAATTTCATTAGTACTGCCAGTTTCTCAATAGTCTCAGTATACTGTCCTAAAACCATATTTTCCCTCACTGCTAACTGAATTAAACATAATTATGGCAAGCTAAATAATTAGTTCTGTATTGCAGCCAGTCCTGAAAGTCCTTGTTTAAAAAAGGAAGCTGCAAGTTCCAGCGTTTTTGCTAATGACCTTGTGCTAAAAATTATTATTTGGCACCTTGGTTTGACTTCTGAAGGCACTCAATTATAATATATATTGCGTGTAAGTGATATACTACTTGAAATTTACATTTCAATTAACAAAAGCATGACTCTGCGTTTATTATTTTTAAACAGGTAATTAAAATAAGCATTAAAGTAATTAAGTGTTTGTCAGAAGTCTACAAAACACACGGATAACAACATTTTTTTTTTTTTACTGAAAACTTCAGTGTATTTTTCTGGATTTATACCACTTAGATTTAGAATATAGATTTTAATCTGGAAAATTAATGTATAATCCAGCAGGTAACTCCCTCATGGAGAACACATAGCCTAGATCAGGGGTGTCAAACTGGATTTCTTTGATGCCTGGATCAACATTGTAGTTCTCCCCTGAGGGCCAGCAGTGGGGGTTGGGGGAAGATGGGATGGATGCCTCCTTCAGCAACCTGCCAGTCAAAACGGGGCACGGGACCGCACGCATGGGGCACAAAATGGGGCAGGGACTGCAGCATTGTAGTTCTCTGCGGGCCAGCAAGGGTGTTGGTGGTGAGGGGAGATGGACCGACGCCTCTTGCAGCATCCTGCTGTCCAAAATGGGGCATGGGACCACATGTGCCCCTTGCCTCATTTTTGGCCTCCATGGCCTCCTGCCATACTCTGCCAGCCAAAAATGGGGCACTCAGAGGGCCTGTGAAGCCCCCGTGTGGACTATTTTCAGCCTCACTGGTCTTCTGCAGCCCTGAAAGTACCCCCCATCCCCCTGGCCCGTTTTCAACCTCCCCAGCTTCCAGCAGCACTTCGTTGGCCAAAAATGTGGCCCGTATTGGCCAGCAGAGGCACCGCGGGCCGGTTTTTTGATATTTCCGCCTCACAGGCCTTGAGTTTGACACCTCTGGCCTAGATATTCCTTCTGATATACTATGAACTTCAGAATATGGCTCTTAAATAAGTGTACTGTTGCCCATTCTTTCAACCTGAAATGGAATCAGCAATCTTCTGTATTCAAAGCATATGTTCTCCTATTCAGCTGCTATGTTGTTAAAGCTCTCTTCAAACTCTTGTGGTAAAGAAATTGTTTCCATTAAAATTCAGACTTTGTTTACCAAGTGTGTAGTTCCTTTTATCAAATTCAAGGTTTGGTCTTCCTTGGAGAATTTCGACAAGATCTTTCAGCTAAAATGCTTGCATTCTTTGAAACGGCCAATCTGTATTTCAGTAAATGAGAAGGTTTAAACTTTCTTTTTGGAGCTGGACTTCTTTTTCGCATTATTCCTCAGTCGGCACGAAAGATTCCCTGCGTAAACCAACTTAGCAATCACAAGATGAGAGAATAATTCTCCCTTAGATGAGAGCGTGTGGCCTCCAGATATTCTCAAATTACAATTTTCAAATCCTTCACCATTGATGAGGTCGATTGGAACATTTGATTGATGTAGTTTTGAGCAACATTCGAAATACCATAAGTACTCCGTCTCTGATTATAATTTGGTATCTGATTAAGATACTTGTAAAGAACCCACCCACCCCAAATACCTGTCTCCTAAGAATATGGTACAGGTGGTCCTCGACTTACAACCATTCATTTAGGGACCATTTGAAGTTACAACGGTACTGAAAAACATAATTGATGAACAATTTTTCATGCTTCTGATATCAGACCTGGAAGCCATCTTTTACATTTGGGCCTTCAGGCCTGCCACATTTTCTACTGTGGGAAAATGGGAGGGGGAATTATACAGTGTATGGGTGATATATAGTCAAAATAACATTATTTTCTCAAAAAGTCAAGGCCGTCTTGCCCTGCAGCTGTGATGAGTTGATTGGGAGGCATCTCCAGTTTTGGATGGTGCCTGATTGGATCCTGTGATGGACATGTGGGTGCTGGGCAGGGACTTGAACTAGGTGGCGAGGTGGCGCAGTGGTTAAATGCAGCACTGCAGGCTACTTTGGCTGACTGCAGTTCTGCAGTTCGGCTGTTCAAATCTCACCGGCTCAGGGTTGACTCAGCCTTCCATCCTTCCGAGGTGGGTAAAATGAGGACCCGGATTGTTGTTGGGGGCAATATGCTGACTCTGTAAACCGCTTAGAGAGGGCTGAAAGCCCTATGAAGCGGTATATAAGTCTAACTGCTATTGCTATTGCTATTGAACTCCCTTTTGAGTGGGGAAAGCCTAGAAACTTTTAGATTGGGTTTTCCCAGATGTGCCAATATGACATCTCTAATAAAACGGAACGTTGAGGAAACGCAAGCCTTGGAGTCTTCTTTTGTTGGGGATGTTACTTGGAATCCTGACATCTGACCATTGTTGTGACTCTTTGGTCATCTGAAATTTGTGCACTTGGCAACTGGCATATATTTATGACACTTGTCCTGCCCCAGAGTCACATTGATAATCTTCTCAGGACTTCCAACAAACAAACTCTAATTGGGGAAACAAGATTAGCTTCATGGCCACATGATTTATTTAACAACTGTTCAACTGTTCACTTAACCATGGTGGCAAAATGGTAAAGTGAAGTGCAACTCACTTAACAACTGCCTCACTTAACAATGGAGATTTTGGGCTCAGTTGTGATTGTAAGTCAAGTAGGTAAATGAGCAGTGGTGATAAAAATATATATCAAGAATTGCAATAACAAAATATAATTTGGAAAATTGACTGTAGAAGGCAGATCTGTAAAAGGACGTCCATGGTGATGGGAAGTAACACATAAAAAAAACCCTTCCTAATATCCCACAGACTTTTTAGGAGATGGCAGTCAACTGGTAAATCTGGAAGAGAGCAGGAATTCTCAAAATACCAAATCACTGTCCCATCAGTGGTCTTCCAGATGCCCACTATGAGAGTCCTGTCTAAAGGTAACTCAGAATAACAGAGTTGGAAAGGACCTCGGAGGTCTTCTAATCCAACTCCCTGCTCAAGCAGGAAACCCTACACCATTTCAGACAAATGGTTGTCCAATCTCTTCTTAAAAACCTTCAGTGAACACCCTCAACTTCTGCAGGCAATCCATTCCATGGATTGAGTATTTCTCCTTGGTTCTGTGTTGGTCCTCTCCTTAATTAGTTTCATCCATTCCTTCTTGTTCTGGATTCAGGTGCATTTCGAGACTAGGTTGACCCCCATCTTCTTTGTGGCAACCCTTTAGATAGTGGAGTGCTCACTCCTGCTGTGCACATTTATCAGGGAGCAAAAGCAATTGAATTCTATGGGCTTTTCTTTCAAGTAGGGATGCATGAAAGCTGCATGGATTCTGTTGCCAGCCTATAATTTTGTAAATTACATGAGAGACAATAAAATACATCATTACTGTGATATATATCAATATATATAGCTGACCTCCCGACGGAGGGCGGCTCTGCTCTGCGGCAAAGGCAGCGAAGCCAGCCGCCTCCCCTGCTGTGCTCAGCTGCCCGGCTCGGCCCTCTCGCCCTCACCTGCCTGACCGCTGTTGGGCTCTGCGTTGACGGGGCGGCTACTGGGAGCAGCCGCGCCTCTCGCCTGACCGCCGGTGCCGGGAACGTGGGTGGGCTCCCCAACTGCCGCGGCGCTGGAACGATCTTAACCAATACATTTTTATGTTTGTTTATTAGTCATATGCGTAGAATTTCTCCTTATTTTCGGTTCAGTGTTTTAGCGTTCACTGTTTTTAGAATAGTGTAATTTTAATTTTGCTAATAATTTGAATGTAGGCCCCTCTTGATCTTGAGGCCCTAGGCTGAAGCCTAGTTAGCCTATAGGAAAATCCGGCCCTGCATATTGTTTAGGTTTAGGTTTCGTTTTATTTATATGCTGCCCTATTCCCAGCGGGACTCAGGGCGGCTCACAAACCCAAGAGGGGAAGGGAAACACAAGAACTACAAATACAAGCATTTAAAATAACCAACAGACACACAATCGAGAGGGGAAGGGAACTCATCAACCCCAGGCCTGCCGACACAGCCAGGTTTTAACGGCTTTTCGGAAGGCCTGGAGAGAGGTGAGGGTCCGAATCTCGGCAGGGAGTTCGTTCCAAAGGGCCGGCGCTGCCACAGAGAAGGTAGCCAGATGGCATTGGCTGGTAGACGGAACCCGGAGGAGGCCGACCCTGTGTGATCTAATGGGTCTTTGGGAGGTAAATGCCTTTGGCATTTAGTCAGCTGGCCACATGATCACAGAGACATCTTTGGACTTTGGCTCTTCGGCTTTGAAATGGAGATGAGCACTGCCCCCTAGAGTCAGGAACGACTAGCATATATGTGTGAGGGGAACCTTTACCTTTACCTTAAAAGAGTAATCCTTTAGAAATGTTCAAATAAACACTGACAATGCTATACACTACGTATGAATCATATTTTTAGGCTGGGTTACAGTAAGAAATATCGAGGTAGAAAGTAGTGGGGAAAGAAGGTGGAGAACATAATTATATATGCATTTTAGAGGGCTAAAAAATAGTTGATACCTTTTAAACCCAGGAAAGGCAAGGTTTTAAAATTCCCCTGACATGCTTAGTGCTTTTTGAAAATTTACATCTGGCTGTCCAAAAAGACAGAATCTTTAGTTTTCTGTCAGATAGATGTCGCTCAACAAAGGAGTCTGAAATTGGATGTTACAGGTCACAGCATTGTATTTATATATCCATTTCATGCTTCAGAAAATCAGTTACTTAGAATGTAATTCTTGATTACAGGAAAAAAAAGGCAAAGAAAAGAAGCCACTTATAAAAATAAATAAATGACTTGAAGAGGCAACCATTCCCCTCTGCTGTTCGGATGAGGAAGGTATTTATAATTTTATAAATTAGCATGGGAAGGGTATATCTGCTTGAAGAAGAACTGGATGCATTAGTAAAACCTCTAGCTTATGTTTTAAATGAAAATAAATCAGAAGTTCTTCTTGTTCTTCATTGTAAGAAAGCATCCTTGTACAAGCTGTAGGAGAAGATTGAACCACGTCCACATGACCTGCCTCCGTAGAATTCTGAAGATGTGGTGACCAGACAAGATGCCAGACACAGAAGTCCTCTCCAGAGCAGGCCTGCCCTCAGTTCACACCCTGGTGATGAAACTTCAGACACGCTGAGCAGGCTATGTTGCAAGGATGCCAGACCATCGCATCCCCAAACAGCTCCTCTATGGTGAGTTGTCTCAAGGAAAGCGATCACATGGGGGACAAAGGAAGCAATACAAAGACACGTTGAGTGTCTTCAAGTCCATGGATATTGACATCACCTCCTGGGAAACCCTGGCACAAGATCAACCGACATGGTATACACTGATCCACCAAGACATCTGCCAGACATATGAGGTCAGAAGGACAACTGTAGCACAAGTGAAGTGAGTACTCCACAAAGCCAGAGCTGCCAATGCTTCGACATGTGGCAGAACATTTCATGCCCATATAGGCCTTCCAGCCATCTGCGGACACATCTAACCTGTTAGATGTCAAGGTCCTCTTCGAACATGATGGACGAACATCATCTGGAGAAGATCCTGAGGTCAGATGTGACCCATATGCATGGATTGAAACAACACTTTCATCTGTGCAGCCCAAGTGAGTTTGGAATGGGACAACTCACCATGGCCAATTCATCATGGCCAGCTTGCAATGGCCAACTTGCCACAGCCAAGTTGCTGTGGGACAACCCGTCACAGCCAACTCACTGTGGGACAATTCAACAATTCAATGTAATTATTTAAATCAATTTTAAAAAAAAAATTTTTTTTGTCATTTACACTTCATTTTGCACCTCCTTTGGCATCCTTTTTTTTTTATTAAAAAAAATGATTCTATTCTACCATTTCTTAGATAATAGTGTAATTCTTGTCCCGTGGCAAATTGTCCTGCTGCAAGTTGGCCATGGCGAGTTGGCCACAGTGAGTTGTCCTAGACCCAAGTAAGGATATCTGTCTAGCTATAGGAAAGGAAGATCCATAGTTCAGTGGGACAATAGATACTCCACATGGAAAAGATCGCTAACATCCTTTCAATAGAATGGCTGAGAAAATTGTGCTTCTAAAACTGTTCTGACCTCCCTCCATCCAGTGAGTCACGCCGACACAAGCTTACTGTTAGCCACGCTTTATTCACAGTAATTACTCACAGATAAGACTTTGGCAGCAACCCAGACTTCCACAGATAAGAGCTACACACAAGAGCTTCTCCAGCTTAGTATAATGGTTGTGTCCTGCAAAAGGTCTCCTCCCAAAGTCTCTTCTTATATACTCTCTTGGAAGGAGCCAAATCACAACCACCTGGGCCTGATTATCTCCTATGAGTCTGTCTCTGTAATTGCTGCCATCACTTCTTCGCCCTTCTCTGCCTGGTGTCAGGGACAAACTCCCTTTGTTCTTCCCCACTGCTCCAGTGCCTGACGTCAGGGACAAACTCCCTTTGACTTTCACCACTGCTCCATGTCTCAGGCTCCTCCTGGTGATCAACCAGCCTCTCTGGTCCCTGCTCGAAGTCTGAACCCTGCCAGGGTCCTCCACATCTTCCAGAGCTGACTCATAAGGTCCCTCGCTATCAGAGTCCATCGGCAGCTCCAACGGCTCCTGCTGGGCCACAACATAAAACATAGAACTAGAAAGTTTAGAAAACAGATCTCGGAAGAATTTTGATTTGGAGATTTGGTTTTAATGTCATTTGATCTAATCTCTGAATGGAATCGACTTTCTTGGTGGATTGGTCAAACCAAACCCATCAAACACATACAAGTCAATTTAATGATTTAGGGAGCTTTGGGGTACATGCTTCCCCCCTCCCCCTGAATCCATTGGGAACATAGAATCTACCTGATTTTTCAAAATGATTCAAATCCTCAAAATCTTCTTGAACAGACAGTCCCATTGACCTAGCCATGTCAAGTTTGACTGGGATTGAGGTACACTTCCCTATCAAGTACTTCTGTGTTACAGAAATGGATCAGGTGTGGTTTAAAACCCTACAGGAAATATTGTTCAAACAAAGAATACTTCCATAAATCCAACATCTGAATGGCTCTGTGGACAGGACAGGGTGGCCAATTTCAAAAAGAGTAGTCCTGGGCAGGATGTCATGAGCAGAAATATTCTGACGTTATTTGTTGGTAACTTCTGAAAAGCAATATTCTGGAAGCACAATGGAGCATTGTCCAATAAGACAAGCATGGGAAGTCAGCTAAGGATACTGTTGTGGATGCTTAGACAACTTTGACTGAGTTAAGCTAACCACAGATTGTGGAGTGGGAAATGGCAAATAAGGACACTATCAACATTCAGGAAGATGCTGACAACGTGAAACAACAGACAGAAACTAGAAAGATGAATTTCAAGTGAAGAGTCATATATTTGGGTAATAAAAATAAAACAAAGGCATGAGTATAAAACAGGGAAGACCATATTGGACAACAGTATTTTTGTGGATCACAGCTGAACATGAGCCAACAGGATAATGCAGCTGGAAAAAAAATCAAATGCAATCCTAGATTACATCAAGAGAAGTAATATGTCTGGACTCATAAGAGTTATTCTTCTTTATTTTGATTGGTCAAACTTCACCTAGATTTTCTCATCCCTGCAAGCCAAGTTTTAGAGTTGGGTTACATTACATCTCAGCCAAAACATAGCTTTGGAGAGGAATATGGGTTTAATATATACAGGTAAATCCTCAATTTCCAACCATTTGTTTAGTGATACAACAGCACTGAAAAAAGTCCTTTTGGCCATTTTTCACACTTACGACCATTGCAGCATCCCCATGGTCATGTGATCAAAATGCAGACATTTGGCAACTGACATGTATTAATGACAGTTGCAGCGCCCCAAAGTCATATGATTACTTTTCGAGGCCTTCTCCCAAGGCAAGTCAAGATTCCCTTTACAACCATGACTTAACAATGGTCATGATTCACTTAACAACTGTGGCAAGAAAGGTCCATAAAATGGAGTGTAACTCACTTAACAACTTCCTTGCTAGGCAATGGAAACTTTGGGGTCAATTGTGGTCATAAGTTGAGGACTACCTGTCTGCTTCTGTGTCTAGATCAAACTTTAATCTACCAGAATGAAGTCCCTTTCTTGGCTTTGTCATTTGCCCAAAATAAGACATTATCAGTATATGTTTCTGGTAGTAGCTGATGTCAGCGTTCCTTGTATCATGTAGAATTGAATCAGAGTCCAAGGCTTAACGATCCTTAAAGTTCCAATTTAATAAAGCAGCTATCTTAGCACATCTGTGTTAATCCCAATTCTGGAAATGACATCAGAATTCCACCCAGTTAAAAGTTCATGATCTTGTCCCCACACCCACAATCCATTACATGGACCAATCTTCTTCTTCCACGCTGGCATCTCCACCCAGCTGCTTCCGATCAGGTGTGAAGGTGCGAAGACAAAAGATGACCTTGGCTTCTAGCAAAGAATGAAAACAACACATTCCGCAATCCTACTCCTGTCTATTCCCCCCTCCCATCAACTATACTAATGAAACAGCATAATGAAATAAGAGAAAGTGAGGCAGGCCAAAATTCTAAAAGGAATATAATTGCAGGCCTGACAGCTGACATACCATGTCCCTCCAGATTCACACAGTGTTTTGTTATCCATTAAGCACCTCCACTTGAGCATGTTGATTTTACCATCCAACTCTCAACCTACTCAAAGTCCTCCAGGTAGTATAAGGGAGGTCAGATCCTTCAGCCATATCCTCCTTTAATGTTATTCTTTCCTCAACGGTCTCCTTCCTCCATCTTTTAATTCAATTTTGTTTTTGCGTACCCTGAAGAATATAAAATACTTACATGAATAGGAATCGAGGACTACGTGTAATTAAAATGTTCCTTCGGTCAACTATCTGTGTACAAGTTGTTGATCGGCTCCAATTACCTTTTCTGTCCTTCGTAATTTGCTTTAACTTTGCAAAGATAGTTCATCTTGCCGTAACTACTCAATATGCAGCTATTAAGACAAAGCATTTCCCAATAGAACATTCACAGCACTTCTGTAGGAACTGTTTTGTTCCAGTAGTGAAATAGAATAAATGTATTTATTTGGCTCAGTCAGTCTAGCTGAAATATAGCTCTACTAATTTGGGAAGTTTCACTGAGTCTACCATAAAACAACTTAGTTTGCCATCTAAAGACTGTTTTATGTTCGTCGGGATCAGAGTCTGGGAACTATGCAAAACCGAGGAGATTGTATGAAGTACCGTCTGCTGCTTCCTTCCGTCTTGTTCAGAATGTTGTAATTTATGGTTCCACCAAAGGTCAGATGTGACCTTTACAAGGCCAGAAAGGGAAGGGTATTCCGAAGGTATAGGATGACACAATTGTTAAAAGTGAAAGGCCATTTATTTTGAAACCTAATTAGCTCTAAAGTTCATTGCTCACATATTATAGACAGAAATTGTTCAAGTACAATTTTTGAAATTGTACAAGTCCAGTGTTTGAAATAAGGCGCAGGATTCTCCTCCTTTAAATCCCACTTTCTTATGTTCAAAAAAAAAATAATTGTCTGGTTTTATGGATGCCAGAATAAATGTAGTAAATCTCAGAAGCAGAAAGAAGAGGAGAACTGTGATGGGTTTTCAATTTTCATTAACCCTTTCTTTGATGATCGGCACATAGGTGCAGCTATGTTTTATTTGCACGGTTAATTCCAATCACACAATTCAGTGTTTCTTCAGCAGAACTCTCAATTAAATTAGCACATGTTAGCCAAAATCCTTTAATTGAATTATTATGGAGCACTGATTTCTACTTCAATTTCTCCTTATAGCCTGCTGATATTATGATTTGCAACCAGTTAAGAAAAAATTGCAGTGTTTCACAGTTGCAATGTATGGCTGTGAAAGTTGGACCATAAGAAAGGCTGAGCGCCAAAGAATTGAGGCCTTTGAACTATGGTGCTAGAGAAGACTCCTGGGAATTCCTTGGACTGCAAGTCAATCAAAGCGGTCAGTCCTAGAGGAGATCAACCCTGACTGCTCTTTTGAAGGCCAGATCCTGAAAATGAAACTCAAATACTTTGGCCACCTAATGAGAAGGAAGGACTCACTGGAGAAGAGCCTAATGCTGGGAAAGATTGAGGGCAAAAGAAGGAGAAGTCAGAGAATGAGGTGGCTGGATGGGGTCGCGATGGCTCGGATATGACTTCGCAACTAACAACAACAAAAAAATCAGCAGCCAATCACAGTCTTCTAATGACAGTAGTAAGTTTGCAAACACATGTGTGCTACAGCTGTGTTTGGATTTGGATAAAATTTAAACCCAGAAGAAATTGGGTAATTGAGGATAGATGTTTTTTGATGGACTCACAATGAAGCAGATGGTTCTTATTTGTTTTATATGTATTGAGAACATACTCATGGAGCTCAACTACTGATTTTTCTGGAAGTCTACCACAGTGCAAATATTAACACTATGCCAGCTGCACTACAAGCAAGTTAAATCTGAAATAATAAGAGCTGTGTTGGCGCAGTGGTTAGAATGCAGTATTGCAAGTGAATTCTGCTCACTAACAAGACTTCAATCCTAACCCGCTCAAGGTTGACTCAGCCTTCCATCCTTCCAAGGTCAGGAAAGTGAGGACCAGTGAACCAGATTGTTGGGGGAAGTATGCTGACTCTGGAAACTGCTTAGAGAGGGCTGTCAACCACTCTGAAATGGTATATAAGCAGGGGTGGGCTTCAAAAATTGCAGCAATGGGTTTGCTGCCCTGTTGCTGGGTGGTCGTGGCCTAGTCGGCCTCCTGCATTACAGCAAGGGGGGGATTTTTGCCTTCCCCAGGCTCTAGAGGCTTTCAAGGGGTGAAAACCGCTTCCCCTGGGCTCTGGAGGCCAGAATCAGGCCCATTTCCAGACTTCCTGAACTTCTGGTAGGCCTGGTTTTTTTCCCTCCCCGAGCCTCCGTGCAGGTCCTGCATTTACTTGGCATGATGAACAGGCTGCATGGAGACTCCTGGGAGGGGTGGGGTGGAGTGGGAGGGGCCAGCCACTACTGGGATTTGGGGGTTCGCCGAACCATGCAGCATCTCTGCTAAAGGATCACCCGAACTCGTGCAAACCTCTAGCAAGCCCAACCTGGTATATAAGTCTAAGTGCTATTGCTATTGCTGTAATTGGCATTTGGGGGAGAGAAAAGGAATAATGGAAAGATCGTTTTGGAGGTTCTGATCAATACATCTTCTTTCAGATCAGAAGAATGAATGAATGAATGAACGAATGAATGAACGAATGAACGAATGAACGAACGAATGAACGAATGAACGAACGAACGAACGAACGAACGAACGAATGAACGAATGAACGAATGAACGAATGAACGAATGAACGAATGAACGAATGAACGAATGAACGAATGAACGAATGAAATCTGTGTGCATGTGTCAATCAATGTCTCCTGTTTACGTCATTGGTGACATGTGACACGGTGATATGCAGACAATACCACATATATATACTTGCCCTTTGTGTCTCAATCTATGTACACTTGAGCATCTCATGGCAGAGCACAATTAATGTTGCCAGTTTCTAGGCAAGATCCATTTAATTTGTACGTGTTTTAATCTTGCATTGGATACTTCAAATTTTATGTCATATAGCAAAATGTTATGTCATACAGTAAGCCTTAATTTAATTTTGATGCTTTTGACACAAACGAACAATTTTCACTGGTCAGAAAAAGAGATTCTGTTGCCACAAGATACACAACTCTTAGTATGTATTGTTTTAAAAAACAACAACAAAGCTCTGAGAGCACCAAGGACCCAAATTTCAACCCTGAACTAAAGGAATATTTTCCTTTAATGAAAAGCTTTGCTAGAGCTCCATTTTCCATTTAAAAACACATCAACCCAGAACTCTTACTAGAGGCACAAATGACCAGGCTCAAATTATCAACTTATTCTACTTTGGACAAATTGCATCATTCTTACACATTACCCTTTGGTGAGGGTTCTCATACGGCACTACTGAGTACTGGGTAAGATGGAAAGAAAGAGAAAAAGATGTTGACTTTCAGCAAGATGGATCAACTGAATCACAGTGGCAATGATACACCATTGGGACTGTATGAACCAGGTTAAGGACCAATTGTCATGGAAAGAGTAGAGTAGAGTAGAGTAGAGTAGAGTAGAGTAGAGTAGAGTAGAATAGAATAGAATAGAATAGAATAGAATAGAATAGAATAACAGAGTTGGAAGGGACATGGGAGGTCTTCTAGTCCAACCCTATACCATTTCAGACAAATGGTTGTCCAATTTCTTTTTAAAAACTTCCAGTGTTCGAGAATTCACAACTTCTGGAGGTAAGTTGTTCCACTGATTAATTGTTCTAACTATCAGGAAATTTCTCCTTAGTTCTAAGTTGCTTCTCTCCTTGATTAGTTTCCACCCATTGCTTCTTGTCCTGCCTTCAGGTGCTTTGGAGAATAATTTGACTCTTCTTTGTGGCAGCCCCTGAGGTATTGGAACACTGCTATCATGTCTCCCCTACTCCTTCTTTTCATTAAACTAAGGTAAAGGTTCCTCTTACACATATGTGCTAGTTGTTCCTGACTCTAGTGGGCAGTGCTCATCTCCGTTTCAAAGCTGAAGAGCCAGCGCTGTCTGAAGATGTTCTCCATGGTCATGTAGCCAGCATGACTAAACACAGAAGGTGCACAGAACACTGTTATCTTCCCACCAAAGATAGTTCCTATTTTTCTACTTGCATTTTTTACATGCTTTCGAAGTGCTAGGTTGGCAGAAGCTGGGAATAGTAATGGGAACTCACTCCATTATGCGGCTCTAGGGGTTTGAACCACAGATCTGCCGACCTTTCTGATTGACAAAACTTAGCATCTTAGCCACCGATTAGGCACACCCAATTCCAGCAACCGTTCTGCATATGTTTTAGCCTCCAGTCCAGGGGTGGGTTGCTAATCCTGTTCCAACCGGTTCGGTTGAAACGGGGCCAGCGGCGTCCTCGTGCATGCGCGCAGTTCGCACATGCGTCTTAGCGCCTGCACTATGCTTTAGCTGCTCGCGGAGACTCACGCAGGCGCTGTATGTGCCATGTGCCTGCGTGAAAGCGCAGAAGCCTTCAAAGACCGGTAAGGAGCGCGGGCGGGCGGGTGGGCCCTTCGCCGTTCCCGGAAGTTACTTACTTCCGGGTTCGCCGACCAACCGGTTCGCGGGGACCGCCGTGAACCGGTTGAAACCCACCCCTGCTCCAGTCCCATAATCATCTTTGTTGTTCTTTTCTGCACTCCTTCTAGAGTCTCAATATCTTTTTTACATTGTAGTGAGTATATCTATGGTGTCGCTAAAAGTCGAAAATAACGATGACACTTCATCATCAGGAAATCAATCAAGCCACTTTTCTCAGGTCTCCATTCTCAAACAAAAAGAAAAATACATGCTATGACCATTTGCACAAAATTTGTCTAAGAGAGATAATAAACTTATTGTTCAGCAGTGTTGGGTAGCAAACATAGCAGTTTCTAAAATAAGGACATGGGAAAGCAGACATAATTCAAAATATATAGCTTTTCTACTTACTTCCCAATCCATTACAGAGGCTCAAATAGGTGAAAAAATATGTCTTATTTTAAAATTAAGTGAATTGTTTCAGCTACAATGCCACCTGTTCAATTGCATTGTTTTATGCTAGCAGAGGAGGGAATTCATTTAAATATGGCCTATTAGCATACCACTGGTCTCCTGATATTTGTATGGGTGAGTATGTGTGCACATAAAATGTTTCAGCTCTGATTTAATTTTGTGCTCTCCTTGGAATGTTGATCAGAATTAATCGCTTTTAAATTGTTTTTCTGGAATAAAGTTAATAGAGAAATTGAATCAAGTAAATGCATTCTCTCTATCAATGAACTTTGAAATTATACGATAGTCTGTATGCACCACATATTTGCTGTGCTTTATGGGATGTATAAGTTGTGTTTACTCATGCATCATGTTTCTATTTAAGCAAGGCGTATTATACAGTCTTCTTGGGGAGATACTGAAATGTTTAGATAACTTACAATTTAATAAACACACCCGACTACACATTAGTAGATGGATTAAGCTCTTTGGATATCTTCGTTTTCACACAGTAGCGCAGTAATGTTCAGTGGTGCACTGAGGTGATTTCAGATATTATGCTTCATAGGAAGAAAGGCAGTTAAAACTGTTCGAATTTGAACAAATGGCAAAAATTTAGGTTTCCTTGGGGTTAAACTCAAGACCTGATGATTTATTGGACACTTCTAAGCAGCTTCTGTGCTACAGTATGGAAGTGGTCTACTTTGGGAATGCTGTTTGTTTTCCAGTTTACCCCTTCGGTCCTGAGATCTTGAGATGAGCTCCCATCTGAGTAGTAACCAGACCTGACTCTGCTTAGTTTTTCAGGTCAACCAAGGTGGGTCAGGATTAGTTGCCTATCCAGTCTCTTTGGATCTAAGTTCAGAGTATCGCAACCCATATGATACCTCTACTCTGTGAACTGCAGAATAGTTCTCAGTAGAGTCATCAGTAAACAGCCCAACCAAAGAATTCCTAAGACCATCCACACCCACACAGACTGACAAGACAGCATAATATAAACTTATTTGTTTGTTTGTTTGTTTGTTTGTTTGTCTTGTATGCTGCCCACTCCCGGAGGACTCCGGGTGGCTCACAAAAGACAAGGGAAAGGGGGGTACGAGACAAAGACAACATATTAAAAATAAAACCAACATTCACAATTTCCGTGGAGGTAGATGCTTCTCAGCTCCCCCCAGCCTGCTGGAACAGCCAGGACTTGGTGGCTTTGCGGAAGGCCGGGAGGGTAGTAAGGGTCCAGATCTCAACAGGGAGCTCGTTCCAGAGGGCTGGAGCTGCAACAGAGAAGGCTCTCCCCCGGGGAGTCGCCAGCTGACATTGGCTGGCAGATGGAATCTGGAGGAGACCCAACCTGTGCAATCTAATTGGTCTGAGAGAGGTAATCGGCAGGAGGCAATCTCTCAGGTACCCAGGTCCGATGCCATGTAGGGCTTTATAGGTAGTGACCAGCACCTTGAAGCGGATTCAGAGACTAATAGGTAGCCAGTGCAGCTCGCGGAGGATAGGTGTAACGTGGGTGTACCTTGGTGCACCCACAATCGCTCGCGCAGCTGCATTCTGCACTAACTGGAGTCTTCGAACACTCTTCAAGGGCAGCCCCATGTAGAGCGCATTACAATTACAAAACTGACAGCAAACAAGCACCCCTTACTAGCACTGATGATGTTACATAGCTTGGGTAAAGAAATGTATACAAGAAAATAAGCAAGGACAGAGAGCACCAAGGACCTTTCACTCCAATAGAATGGAGTGGAGTGGAATAGAATAGAATAGAATAGAATAGAATAGAATAGAATAGAATAGAACAGGAGTGTTCAACCCGCGGCCCGCAGGCCAGCTGCGTCACGTGTTGGCCCTGCCCCTTCTCGGTTTAGTGAAGGGAGAAAAAGTCCCAATACATCACATGATGCTGCCGTGATGACATGAGTTTGACACCCCTAGAATAGAATAACACAGTTGGAAGGGAACTTGGAGGTCTTCTAGTCCAACCCCCTGCTTAGGCAGGAAACTCTATATCATTTCAGACAAATGATTTTCTAATCTCTTCTTAAAAACTTCCAGTGTTGGAGAATTCACAACTTCTGGAGGTAAGTTATTCTACTGGCTAACTGTTCTAACTATCAGGAAATTTCTCCTTAGTTCTAAGTTGCTTCTTTCTCTCCTTCATCAGTTTCCACCCATTGCTTCTTGTTTTACCCTCAGGTGCCTCGGAGTATAGTTTGACTCCCTCTTCTTTGTGGCAGCCCCTGAGATATTGGAAGACTGCTATCATGTTTCCCCTAGTCCTTCTTTTCTTTAAACTAGACATACCCAGTTCCTGCAACCATTCTTGATATGCCTCCAGTCCCCTAATTAACTATGTTGCTCTTCTCTGCCCTCTTTCTAGAGTCTCCACATCTTCTTTACATTGTGGCAGCCAAAACTCAATGCAATATTCCAAGTGTGGCCTTACCAAGGCATCATGAAGCTATGTTCTAAGACGTTTTGGGTAGAAGTGATTCTTTTCATTCTTTTTTTTTGTAACAGTTTTTAGCTAAAGGGGGCAGGTGGAATTATTCTTCAAGGAATTACTGCCTGTGTCTCTCACTATTAAATATGCCCATATAAATGTGTGAACTGTCTATTAGTTTCCTAAGTGAAAAACATACACGAACCTCTGTTTAAAATGGTTCAAGACATCCCAATTGCTTTGACACTTTGAACATTGTTGAACAGTACTGTTTTCTTTCTTGCATGAATAGAAGAACTAATGTGAAATCAAAGCACATACCTCCTGAATTGGGAACAGATAACTGGATCTTTTATCTGTATTTTGAGATTCTTCAGCATTGGATATTCAATCTGCTGTGGGTTTTAAAGGCTAGCGGATTTTGTATACAGACTGAAATCCAAGATAAAATATGCTTTGCTTCTCTCCTACACAAATTTGAAAATGAATTTTTATCCCATGGTCGTCGTTATGTACTTACTGCTAAATTATTTTATGTTCATTCCAATTCTTTTTGTGTATCTGAATATCACTTTTATGATAAGACAGAAGTAATAGATATTGCTCACATTTAAACATACATGCATGAAATTGATGCTTTCCAGTTGAAATAACATTAATGGATCAGATTAACTCCTATGCCTAAATATGCCCTAAAATAAGGGGACAATTTGATTCTCATCTTTAAGCAAACCCATTTAATTCTCATTTCCCAAGATTATTATGTAGATAAGAAGCAATTATCCTTTGGAGTTTGCATTGCTCTGGATTTTGTGGTGCAATTATTGGCTCAAAATTTGCATAAAAATGTATGTGGGAGATTAGGTATACAAAAACAGAGGAAAATGTGTTAAGATTAAAAAGAACCAAACAAAAATATGATAGATTTTATTTTCTTTTTAATTCCCAGAATGGTAAGGAAATTTGTTAGAATAGGATTATGCAAAACTGAAACGGATTAGATTTAAACTATTTTATATATGCTTTATATATATATATATATATATATATATATATATATATATATATATATGTATGTATGTATGTATGTATGTATGTATGTATGTATGTATGTATGTATGTATGTATGTATGTATGTATGTATGTATAGCATATATATATATATATATATATATATATATATATATATATATATATATATATAGCATATATATACAGCATATGCATATATATATATATATATATATATATATATATATATATATATATATATATATATATATACACACACACAGCATATGCATATATATATATATATATATATATATATATATATATATATATATATATATATATATATATATATGTTGTATTTGTGCTGATAAATAAATAAACGGAGACTATATATGTATATGCTGAATATGTGTGTGTGTGTGTGTGTGTGTGTGTGTGTATATATATATATATATATATATATATATATATATATATATATATATATATATATATATATATATATATATATATATATATATATATATAGTCACAACCCCTGGTATGCCCAAAGTCAGGTTGTGACTTTAAATATATACCTTTCACCCTGGCCTCGCTGATAAGGAGTCGAGCCCTGTAGCTCAATGGTTAACACACATCTGCCTTAGAGGCAATAGAGCACAGGTTCGACTCCCAGTAAGGGTGTGGCTAGCTGATGAGAGCTAAATAGCTTGAAATAGATCTATACTAGTCTCCCTTTATTTATTTATCAGCATAAATATAACATTCATATATATATATATATATATATATATATATATATATATATATATATATATATATATATATATATATATATATATATATATATATATATATATATATATATATATATATATATATATATATATATATATATATCCCATGTCCTTATTTTAGAAACTGCTATGTTTGCTACCCAACACTGCTGAACAATAAGTTTATTGGATTTTGCATTTTTACCTTTTATTAAAGGCTAACAAATGCAGATTCTCTGGAAATCTATAATATAATCACTCCCATTCATTAACCAGACCGGCCCTCATATTCAAGCTTAACAGAAATGACTCTATCTAAGCCACACCCATAGGCTAAATCCATCAGCTTCCTCTAGAAAACCGCTATTCTCTACAACTAGCTGAGATCTGACATTTTTCAGGTCACCTGCAACCAAAGTCAGGATATTCTAGGCAGAGAAAAAGTGCCAAAGTGCATGTTTAATATATGCACTTTTAGCAGAGATATGTACAGTGTTTGCAAAAACCATTGAAACTTCTCTCGTTCCATTCACTTTCAATTTTTGGATACTTCTATGGCTTTTTAAAAAAAAAATCAACAACAACGAAAAAAAGACATTCAAGCTTCCAAATTCAAGAAAAACCCCTAGAGCAAAACATTTTTCTTAGTGACATATTGCTGAATAACCAAAAGAGTTTTAAATAGTAATGGCCATACTTAATGATGTTTGTGGAGGGAGGTCTTTGTGCAAAATGAAATTAAGCATAGCTGGAAAACTTTGCAACTTATAGAAATCACATTGTCTAGGAACTAAACCAGTGAAGTTTGAACTTTGAAGGCCAAGAAAATTTACCTACCAAGAGTCCAGATAAAACAACAACTTTTGCATCTGAATAATTTATTTATTTATAAAATTTACTGACCGCCCCTAAGGTACCGGTAAATCTGGGCACCTTACAATCATAAAAAATATGTCTATACGTATACAATTAAATAATAAATAATAATTAAAATCAGACAGCAGATTTAGACAGCATACTAAAAAACAGAGACATCACCCTGCCAACAAAAGTGCATAGAGTCAAGGCTATGGTTTTCCCAGTTGCTATGTATGGCTGTGAAAGTTGGACCATAAGAAAGGCTGAGCACCAAAGAATGGAGGCCTTTGAACTATGGTGCTGGAGAAGACTCCTGCGAGTCCCTTGGACTGCAAGGCAATCCAACCGGTTAGTCCTAGAGGAGATCAACCCTGACTGCTCTTTAGAAGGCCAGATCCTGAAGATGAAACTCAAATACTTTGGCCACCTAATGAGAAGGAAGGGCTCCCTGGAGAAGAGCCTCATGCTGGGAAAGATTGAGGGCAAAAGAAGAAGGGGACGACAGAGAATGAGGTGGCTGGATGGAGTCACAGAAGCAGTAGGCGTGAGCTTAAATGGACTCCAGAGGATGGTAGAGGACAGGAAGGCCTGGAGGAACGTTGTCCGTGGGATCGCGATGGGTCAGATGTGATTTTGCCACTAACAACAACAACAACAATTTAAAATCAGATGTTAAAACCTAAGGACAGACGTGGAGGGCAAGGGTGGAGTGGAGGGAGGTGGGATCTGTTTAACTTGATCAACCACAAGTGGTACAGGCCAAACCCAGTGGGGTGAGATGGTCGCTCTGCACCCAGAAGCAGACTAGTAACCAATGTGGCTCACAGAGCTTTGGTGTTACAGGGGCCATTCTTGGGGCCTCCAAAACTGTCCATTCTACTTCACTCTTCATCAGCTGCAGCTTCTGAATACTCTTCAAAGGTAGCCCCATGTAGAGCGTGATAGAGTAGTCCAGTGGTTCCTAAACTTGGCAACTTTAAGACTTGTGGACTTCAACTCCCAGAATTCTCCAGCCAGCAGAGCAGAGCTGGCTGGAGAATTCTGGGAGTTGAAGTCCACAAGTCTTAAAGTTGCCAAGTTTGGGAACCACTGGAGTAGTCCAAGCATGAGATGCCTAGGGACTGAACGACTGAGTGCAGGGAATCCTGATCCTGGAAAGGCCGCAACTGGTGCACAACACAGTAATTGTAGAGAAGTGAATCAGTTTTACAGGAACTCTTTCTTAAAAGACAAAATCTTAATTGCATTAGACTATTATTGACATCTTTCCTGAACATGATACACCCTCCTCACCAGTGAAGGGTTCAGACCAGTTCACATCAGCTTGAACTGGCAGCAATCCAGACCTGCCACAACCCCAAACTGTTTCTCCGGGCAGTGCCATTGGCACTGCCATCTTGTTTTTTTTGCTTCTGCGCATGTGCAGAGCATCAGGTGCACACGCGAGGCGCAGCCATGAGTGAATCAGCAGTAGCGTCTGCCAGAACCCACTCCTGCTCCTCCTGTTGCAGGGCATTGGCCAGAATCCTACAAGTTAACAAAATAATTAAAAAATAATTAACAGCCTCTGTTTCAGGGAAAATAAAATGCAAATAACATAACAGCCTCTGTTTCAGGCAAAATAAAATGCAAATAACATAACAGCCTCTGTTTCAGGCAAAATAAAATGCAAAAATGGTAACTAAATAATTGAGTTCAATACATTGTCAGATTTGTTCAGACTTATGTCATGCTGAATAGATTCTGGGGAAGACACATGCACAGTGCCCAAATGATGCTATTCTTCTGAAACTTAACAAATCCTTTAAAGTAGTTATTTAAATGCAGGCATCACAGTCTGAAAAGATTTTTCTTTTTAAAAAGTATAAGCGGGGAAAGAGAATTCTAGAGGAATGGGGAGGAATGTCAAAGTTGGAAACATAAAGGAGGAAAGTGTCATTGAATTGTGCAGCTTAGAAAACCAGAATTGAGCAGGAGACCAAACTGTGAATTTCTGCCTCTCCAGAGATTTCTTTACAACTAACATTGTTTTCAAACAATTGCAACAAAGCTTCTCTATATGGACATCACCAGATGGAATGCATAAAAATCAAATTAACTATATCACTGGTAAAAGAAGATAGGTAAAGATAAAGGTTGCCCTCGCACATATGTGCTAATCGTTCCCGACTCTAGGGGGCGGTGCTCATCTCCATTTCAGAGCCAGTGCTGTCCGAAGACATCTCCGTGGTCATGTGGCCGGCATGACTAAACACCAAAGGCGCACGGAACACTGTTACCTTCCCACCAAAGGTGGTTCCTATTTTTCTACTTGCATTTTTACATGCTTTCGAACTGCTAGGTTGGCAGAAGCTGGGACAAGCAACAGGAGCTCACTCCGTTATGGGGCCCTAGGTATTCGAACTGCCGAACTGCCAACCTTTCTGTTCGACAAGCTCAGCGTCTTAGCGACTGAGCCACCATTTCCCTGCAAAAGGAGATAGATGAACTCAATTATAGCATCAAAGAGATGTCTAGGTTTCTAATTTTGGAATAGATCTCAAACAGTCCATGTGCAAATTCCAAAGTTAAATTAAAGAAGAGGAAGAAAGCCAAACAGTTTTCAAAATATGACCTTCGGTATGCACTCACTATTTTCGAGAACATCAGGAATCACTTTGGTGACTTGAATCTCAGTGATACAGAAGAATAGTGGAATGAACATAAAGAAGTTATGGAAAGAAATGTTGCCCACCCTGTCAGTTAAAGAACTTCAACTGGTGGAGTCTAGGAAGATATCCTTGTCAGCCGTTTCTCCCACCCTATGGAATATTTTCTCCCTGGAGGTTGTTGGAAGAAATGTCCTTCTGGATTCAGTTCCAAGTGGAGAGAAAAACACTGGAAAAAATGGTGGCTGTTTGGAAAGATGGTTTTAAAGTGGACAGGATCACATGCTTTGAGATCCTGGGGGAATAGGGCAGAGATGCTGAGAGTGCCTGGGTTTTATGCCCTCTCTGGGCTTTTTAATTTGAGCTCGTATTCTGGTTGGTTGTCAGACTCCCATGCGGCCATGCAGGGATAATTTTGTAGGTTTGTCTATGTCCCAGGCTTGGTTGAGCTTTGTTGGGTGATGATCTAATGAAAGAACTTTGGGCAATTCCTCCTATGGCTGTGCCTGAAGGAGGTAGATCTTTGTTATGTAGAATAGACCTTAATAGCCCATTGTCAAAGGTGTGAGGGGATGAGTTTCTGCCTCCCTTTTAGGGGAAATATTCTGCCCTTTTAATATTTCCCAAAATATTTCATTTTTTGTAGGAGAGGGGTGGGTGCTACCATATTTTTCAGAGTATAAGACATACCTTTTTTCCTCAAAAAAGAGGCTGAAAATCTGGGTGCGTCTTATACACTGAATACAGCATTTGTGGCCTCCCGAAACCCCAACTCCTTTGCAAAAATTGCCATGCATAACTTTTAGGAGGCTTCCAGAATGCTCCTGGGGGCTGTGGAGGGCAAAAATGAGTGAAAAAGTGGCATTTTTTTCCTCATTTTTGCCCCCCAGCCCCCAGGAGCACTCTACAAGCCTCCTAAAGGCTATGCACATCCTCTTTTTTTGACAAAAAATGGACCTGTTTTGAGGAGGTCTGCAGAGTGCAAATCCTTTAAAAAAAAATTGCTTCTTCAAAATCTTGGTGCGTCATGTACTCCCAAAAATACGGCAACATCCTACAAAGTGAAGCAGGCCCCCATTCTCCTGGCCTTCTGAAAAGGACTGATAAGCCAGGGCCTGGTTCATTTGTAGAAACCTCCAGTTGATTTGATTTCGCTGAATTTATCTCCAGACCTTTATCTCCCTCCACCCCTTGCTCTGAAGCTGCATATTTAAAAACCACTTTGATGACCTTGTATTAGACTTTCTTGGTGCTCTCCTCGGTAAATTGTCTCAGTCACGACCAGTATCTCCCATTAGTCTTGCTGGAAACTCCCGCTTCCATCCTCTTCAAACAGAGCTGTGGCTAATAGTGGGTAGTTATTGCAAATCAGCGCATAAGTGGTCCGCCTTTTGCCACCAGCCCTGCTCTCTTTCATGACCCACACTGGCCCATTAAGCGTATGGCTAGAAATGATCCTAACGCAGCATTGGAAATGCCAGCCTTTCTGAGGATTAATGAGAGACAAATGGGTTGTTATGTCACAGCCACATGTGATTGCTAGGGGAGATTGCTAGTGCAGTTGTTAGGATAAAAACAAGCAAACACTGCCAAGATGGAGCTGGTAGATTTTGTAGAATATTTTTCTTATTATTAAAGCTAATTGGAACATCTTGGTGAAGAAAGTTAAGCTTATGTCACAGACAAAATGGAATCATTCAAAGTTTAGATAAACTATCAGCCTGAAAATTCAAGTTAATGTTTTGGGTGGGATGAAATCGTTTATTTCTGATACATGACAGATTCATTCCCATGTCTTTAGTTATAGGCCCACATCTGTCACCAATTTACAGTTAAGCACATTCACTTTACCTTAACATATGCATTTGGTATGCCATTCTCCCCCCCTAATATGCTTAGTTTTGTATGCAGCTTTTCCCAATAGACACATAACTGTGAGCAACCTTCCCTAATATCCACATTTGCATGTGGGTATTTTCACAACAGAGCATTGAATTACATAATTAGGAGGCTCCTGAGCTAGCTTTCAATAAGATTAGAAGGCAACATCTGGCTGCCGCAATACAGTCCTTTAAACACAGCTGTCTAAGAGGATCCCATGGTGTGGTATAAAAGTCTGTGATGCAGTAGTTTTGGTACAGGCTATGATTGCAGGATTGATCAGTGGAGAGGGGGGAAGAGAAGGGGAGAGGGAGGGAGGGAGGAAGGTGGAGGGAGAAAGGGAGAAAGGGAGAGAAGTCTGCCTCACTGATGTTTGACTCTGAAGGCTCATCAGAGCCCTCATCAGAACCTTCCCCAGACTTCAGGATTAGCCCAAGTTCCTCTCCAACCTCCTCACTATCCGAATATACTTCCAGCTCTGCTGGTAGGCCACAACAACAGCTTCCCTGTTTCCAGTGTCTTTCTCCTCACTGGGAACTGAACCCAGATGGACATTTCTTCCAACAATCCATTACATCTCAGGACCTCCAAGTCAACGGTAACTTTTACGAAGTTTATACTCTTGCAAGCTAACTTTTTCTTCCCCTTGAGAGCTTGGCCTTCTAGCTATTTAAGATCTAAAAAGCTGGCTCTTTCATGCAGCAGCATGAAGTGATCAGTGTCAGATGGCACAGGAAGAGTAGATGGGGAACCTGAACGTTGCAATAAGATTTCTGAAAGATGCATTTTTGTTGGTGGTGTTCTTATTTTTATTTTTTTAAAGTTATCCCAGGAAACGGAAGAACTGCCAAAGGGAGAAACAGCTGAGCAAAGAGCAGATTAAAAAAAAATCTTCTGTTCTTCAACCTCCTGCAAAACATTTTGAAGATTTTGGAACATTCCAAGGGAAACAGTAAAAGAAAAAGAAGAACAGAAAGGGAAAGAAAAGCTAGAAAAGAATAAAAACAATACTAAGGCAAATAGTTTCACTTTGAAGTTTGCATTGCTCGGAGCAATTGGGAGCAAAAGGCAATCTTGTTTTCAAAACAATGTCTTTCTATTGCAGATCCCAATTGGTTTTCTGCAGCTTAGCCTGCTGCCATTCATTCATAATTGCAAATAGCTGGTCTAAACTTCATATGCAATTTCTATTCTCAGAATAGATGTCCAAGCTCTCCTGCAGGCTGAAGTTTAAATAGACCCAGGGTGGTTATATATCACATTTGGCAGGCTATTTTGACTGATGAAGTTCTTTGGATGAGCAATGAAATGTCTCAGATTAACAAAAGTTGGCCCAGTTGCCATGATTTAACCTTTTAGATACCTTTGGCATGAATGATTGAGTCTTCATTGATATCTTGCAATTTACCTCCACTAGACCAATTAGATCCCATAGACTAGGCCTCCTCCGAATTCCATCTGCCGGCCAGTGTCGACTGGCGACTACCCGGAGGAGAGCCTTCTCTGTGGCTGCTCCGACCCTCTGGAACGAACTCCCCGTGGAGATCCGTACCCTCACCACCCTCCAGGCCTTCCGCATAGCCCTTAAAACCTGGCTATTCCGACAGGCCTGGGGCTAAAGATTTGCCGCCCCTATCTCGAATGGTATGATTGTTGTGCTTTTTAACTATGTATTGTTTTGTGTCTTGTTAAACTGTTTGTATCCCCCCCCCTTCCCTTTTTGAGCTGTGAGCCGCCCTGAGTCCCCTTAGGGAAAAGGGCAGCATACAAATGAAATAAAACTAAGGTGACCAGACGTCCCGCTTTTGGCGGGACACACCCGCCTTCCAACGCATTTTCCCGCGTCCCGCCCGCCTTTTTAAAAGGCACGCTTTTTTTGGCGCTCGCAGCTCCCGCCCATCAGCTGCTAGCTTGCTGGGCTGGCTCATCGTTCTGTTCTCTATCCTACCAGATGAGCCAACCCAGCAAGCTAGCAGCTGATGGGCGGGAGCTGCGAGCGCCAAAAAAAGCGTGCTTTTAGCCTTTTACCTACTAACTACCTACAAATTTAAGCCAGCCCAGCCTCCCGCTCACTGATTGGATTGGCCTGGACTCCAGCCAATCAGTGAGCTGGCTGGGATGGGAAATTTTCAGCACGCTTGCGCGAGTTTCCATTTCCTTTCTACAAAAGACGAAAGAGGTTGCAGCTGCGCTGACTGGTGAGTAATCTAATTCTAATCGAATTTTCCGCTCGCCGCGGCAGGAGGAGAGGGTGGGGGCAGCTGCAGCCGCCCGCGGCAGAGAAGTTCCATGCGGTGCAGGGGCTCCCGCCGCCTGGCAGAAGCCCCTGAACCGCGTGCGGGCGGCTGCCCCCTCCTCCTCCCTGTCCTCCTGCGGCCGCGAGGAGTAGTCCGTTCGTGCAGAAATTGCCCGCCCTGGCTGAGTGAATTGGGATCACCTGTGGCCGCGAGGAATACTCCGTTTGTGCAGGAGTCCTCGCGGCCGCAGGCGATCCCAATTGAATTCACTCTGTGCGGGCGGCTCGGCTGCCCCCCCCTCCTCCCTCTCCTGCGGCCGCGAGGAGTAGTCCGTTCGTGCAGAAATTGCCCGCCCCGGCTGAGTGAATTGGGATCGCCTGCGGCCGCGAGGAATACTCCGTTCGTGCAGGAGTCGGGCGGCTCAGCTGCCCCCTCCTCCTCCCTCTCCTGCGGCCGCGAGGAGTAGTCCGTTCGTGCAGAGATTGCCCGCCCTGGCTGAATGAATTGGGATCGCCTGCGGCCGCGAGGAATACTCCGTTCGTGCAGGAGTCCTCGCGGCCGCAGGCGATCCCAATTGAATTCACTCTGTGCGGGCGGCTCGGCTGCCCCCCCTCCTCCCTCTCCTGCGGCCGCGAGGAGTAGTCCGTTCGTGCAGAAATTGCCCGCCCGGCTGAGTGAATTGGGATCGCCTGCGGCCGCGAGGAATACTCCGTTCATGCAGGAGTCGGGCGGCTCAGCTGCCCCCTCCTCCTCCCTCTCCTGCGGCCGCGAGGAGTAGTCCGTTCGTGCAGAGATTGCCCGCCCTGGCTGAGTGAATTGGGATCGCCTGCGGCCGCGAGGAATACTCCGTTCGTGCAGGAGTCCTCGCGGCCGCAGGCGATCCCAATTGAATTCACTCTGTGCGGGCGGCTCGGCTGCCCCCTCTCCTCCCTCTCCTGCGGCCGCGAGGAGTAGTCCGTTCGTGCAGAGATTGCCCCGGCTGAGTGAATTGGGATCGCCTGCAGCCGTGAGGAATCCATTTGTGCAGGGGTCCTCGCGGCCGCAGGCGATCCCAATTAAATTCACTCTGTGCGGGCGGCAGGAGCTGCGCCCACGAGGAGCTGCCTCTTCGTGGAGAAAAAAGGAAAGGGCGACGGCTCCAGGACACAGCCACCCGTGGGAGGAAGGAGCTGCAGCCGAAGGGAGAGACGCTCGCCCCCGTGTTCAGCAAAGCAAGCCCGCTGGCGGCGCCTGTGCTGTGGTGGGAAGCGAACTGCGGGTCCCCCCCCTGCCGCCGCCGCCTTCTTTACCTCTGCCTCTTCCAGAGCCCGGGGTGGCTGTCAGGGCGCTGAAAGGAAGGAGCTGCAGCCGAAGGGAGAGACGCTCCCCCCCGTGTTCAGCAAAGCAAGCCCGCTGGCGGCGCCTGTGCTGTGGTGGGAAGCGAACTGCGGGTCCCCCCCTGCCGCCGCCGCCTTCTTTACCTCTGCCTCTTCCAGAGCCCGGGGTGGCTGTCAAGGCGCTGAAAGGAAGGAGCTGCAGCCGAAGGGAGAGACGCTCCCCCCCGTGTTCAGCAAAGCAAGCCCGCTGGCGGCGCCTGTGCTGTGGTGGGAAGCGAACTGCGGGTCCCCCCCCTGCCGCCGCCGCCTTCTTTACCTCTGCCTCTTCCAGAGCCCGGGGTGGCTGTCAGGGCGCTGAAAGGAAGGAGCTGCAGCCGAAGGGAGAGACGCTCCCCCCCGTGTTCAGCAAAGCAAGCCCGCTGGCGGCGCCTGTGCTGTGGTGGGAAGCGAACTGCGGGTCCCCCCCTGCCGCCGCCGCCTTCTTTACCTCTGCCTCTTCCAGAGCCCGGGGTGGCTGTCAAGGCGCTGAAAGGAAGGAGCTGCAGCCGAAGGGAGAGACGCTCCCCCCCGTGTTCAGCAAAGCAAGCCCGCTGGCGGCGCCTGTGCTGTGGTGGGAAGCGAACTGCGGGTCCCCCCCCTGCCGCCGCCGCCTTCTTTACCTCTGCCTCTTCCAGAGCCCGGGGTGGCTGTCAGGGCGCTGAAAGGAAGGAGCTGCAGCCGAAGGGAGAGACGCTCCCCCCCGTGTTCAGCAAAGCAAGCCCGCTGGCGGCGCCTGTGCTGTGGTGGGAAGCGAACTGCGGGTCCCCCCCTGCCGCCGCCGCCTTCTTTACCTCTGCCTCTTCCAGAGCCCGGGGTGGCTGTCAAGGCGCTGAAAGGAAGGAGCTGCAGCCGAAGGGAGAGACGCTCCCCCCCGTGTTCAGCAAAGCAAGCCCGCTGGCGGCGCCTGTGCTGTGGTGGGAAGCGAACTGCGGGTCCCCCCCCTGCCGCCGCCGCCTTCTTTACCTCTGCCTCTTCCAGAGCCCGGGGTGGCTGTCAGGGCGCTGACGGTGGAGCGGACGCGGCCAGTTTGTTACTGCTTCCAGGATCGAGACGGATGAGGGAAGCGGCGGTGGCTGGCCCCAACAACAACACGGTGCGGTGGGAAGCGAGTCTGCAAGGCTTGGTTGCTTCCCATCCAGAGGTGGCGGCAAGAGCAGCACGTTGTTGTTGTTGGGGCTAGCTAGCTTCTCGTCCATGGCTGGACCTTCCGTTCTTCCTCCGCACCTCGTTACAGTCGCTGCTGACGTCCGCCGCCACCGCTTCCCTCGTCCGTCTCAATTGCTGGAAGCAGTAACAAACGGCGCGTCTGCTCCGCTGTCAGCCACCCCGGGCTCTGGAAGAGGCAGAGGTAAAGAAGGCGGCGGCGGCAGGGGGGGACCCGCAGTTCGCTTCCCACCACAGCACAGGCGCCGCCAGCGGGCTTGCTTTGCTGAACACGGGGGGGAGCGTCTCTCCCTTCGGCTGCAGCTCCTTCCTTTCAGCGCCTTGACAGCCACCCCGGGCTCTGGAAGAGGCAGAGGTAAAGAAGGCGGCGGCGGCAGGGGGGGACCCGCAGTTCGCTTCCCACCACAGCACAGGCGCCGCCAGCGGGCTTGCTTTGCTGAACACGGGGGGGAGCGTCTCTCCCTTCGGCTGCAGCTCCTTCCTTTCAGCGCCCTGACAGCCACCCCGGGCTCTGGAAGAGGCAGAGGTAAAGAAGGCGGCGGCGGCAGGGGGGGGACCCGCAGTTCGCTTCCCACCACAGCACAGGCGCCGCCAGCGGGCTTGCTTTGCTGAACACGGGGGGGAGCGTCTCTCCCTTCGGCTGCAGCTCCTTCCTTTCAGCGCCTTGACAGCCACCCCAACCGGCGGCTACCGGGCCTCGCTGGAGTCAATTGCAAAACTGCGTTCAGCACTTTGAGGACCTGAGGCATCTTGGGAAATGTAGTTCCCTATCAGAAAGAATGGAGTAGCTGCGAATTTATAACAACATAATATAACTTGGTGCTTCGCAGGTTACGAAAATCTCGTTTGATTTGCACACTGTTTTTTAAAAGTTAGATAAAGAAATTATGCTGTGAAAGCGACTAGATAGCCCCCCTCCCCTTCCTGTGTGTGAGAAAGGGAAGGAGAGGAAGGAAGGAGGGAGGGGGGAGGAAAAGAAGAAGGGAGGGGGGGAGAAGATGGAAGGAGAAAAGATGGATGGAAGGAGAAAGAATGGAAGGAGAAGGAGGAAGATGGAAGAAGAAAGGAAGAAAAAGAAGAAGGGAGGGAGAAGGAAGGAGGTAGGAAGAAAAGGGGAAGAGAGGGAAAGAGCAGAAAGACAAAGAGGATGAAGTTGATAGGCAAGAGGAAGGGGGAAGGAAGGGAAAAAAGAGGGAGAGAGGAAAGAAGAAAGGATGGAACTAGAAATGAAAGAAGGGAAGGAGGGAGGAAAGGGGAAGACAGGGAAAGAGCAGAAAGACAGAGAAGGTGAAGGTAGATAGGCAGAAGGAAGGAAGAAGCAAGAAATAGGAAAGGAGGGAAGGAGAAAGGAACAAAAGCAAAGAGGAAGGGAGAAATGGAAGGAGCAGAAAGACAGAGAAGGTAGATAGGCAAAAGAAATGAAGCTGAAAGAATGGAAGGAGGAAGGAAGAGAAAAAAGGAAGAAGGGAGTGAGTGAGGAAAGGAGATGATGGAAGGAGAAAGGAAGGAAGAGAGGGAAAGAGCAGAAGATGGATATGTTGGCATGAAAGGGATCCGGGCACAATCTCACCTGTTCCAAGTAAAGTTGCCTTTTGCAATTGGCTACCGGTAATCCTCGACTTACGACCAGGATTGATCCCCCAATTTCTGTTGCTAAGGGAGACGTTTGTTAAATGATTTTTGCCTCATTTTGCGACCTTTTATTGCCACGTTAAGTGAATCATGGTGGTTGTTAAGCCAGGAACATGGCTGTTTAGTGACCAAAATTACAATGGCATTGAAAAAAGTGACTGATGACAATTTTTCACACTTAGTGACCATTTTCACACTTAGCGACCGTTGTGGCATCCTCATGGTTACGCGATCAAAATGTTGATGTTTGGCAACAGATTCGTATTTCTGATGATAGTTTGAAATGGTGACAGTATAAATTATTGCTGGTGTAATACTTAACAATGGTTTTTAAGGATTTCTTTTATTTATAGAATACCTTTTTTATTATTTTGGGGGGATTTTTACTTTTAAATTGTTTATAAAATGTATTTACTACAAGAAATGTTCCTTTTTGCAAATGTGATCTTTGCAAATCTTTGTGATGCAATATGTTCAGACCAGGTTTATGTGTCTCAAAGTGGCTGCTATTCTATGGGCAGGCCAGGTTGGTGCAAGGCAGCTTTGCCAGATTTGGTGTGTTTCACCCTCATTGAATTTTATATCGTATAAAGAATGGAAGGAGGAAGGAAGAGAAAAAAGGAGGAAGGGAGTGAGTGAGGAAAGAAGAGGATGGAAGGAGGGAGGAAGGAAGGAAGAGAGGGAAAGAGCAGAAGACAGATAAGGTGAAGGTAGATAAGCAAGAGGAATGAAGGAAGAAGTGAGGAGTCTCGAGGAGGGGGAAAACATTTAGTGACCAAAGTTACAATGGCATTGAAAAAAGTGACTGATGACCATTTTTCACACTTAGCGACCGTTGCGACCATTTTTCACACTTAGCGACCGTTGCAGCATCCTCATGGTCACGTGATCAAAATTTTGTTTGGCAACAGATTCGTATTTATTCTGGTTTCAGTGTCCTGGGGTGACCTTTTGACAAAAAAAGTTTTTTTAATCAAGCCCCCCCCCCCCCCCCCCCGGTCAAGGGTGTCCCTCTTTTCCAATCTGAAAATCTGGTCACCTTAAATAAAACTCAAACTCAAACTTATTCTGGGGAGAAAGCCACAAAATTGATATGAATTGGTACATCCCCAGCAGCAATGGGATTCTATTTTCTTCACTACCGGTTCGGTAGTGGGAGCATATCTGGGCTTGTGCAGAACCTCCTTGAAGACATCTGGGTGGGCCAATGAAGCCTTGTGCCGCTACCACTACTGGTTCTCCCGAACCAGTGCGAACCGGCAGCATACCACTTCCGATCCTAAGACACTCTGACTAATTTTGCTCTGACTGATGAAGTTGCTTGGATGAGCAACAAAATCAGTGGTGGGATTCAAATATTTTTGCTACCGGTTCTGTGGACATGGCTTGGTGGTTGTGCCAGGGGAAGGATACTTCAAAATCCCCATTCCCTCCCTATCAGCTGGGACTTGGGAGGCAGAGAATAGATGGGGGTGTGGCCAGTCAGAGGTGGTATTTAGCGGTTCTCCGAACTACTCAAAATTTCCGCTACCGGTTCTCCAGAAGTGGTCAGAACCTGTTGAATACCCACCTCTGAATAAAATCTCTCAGATTAACAAATTTTGGTCAAGTTGCCATGATTCAACCCTTTAGATACTTTTGACCTGAATGATTGAGTCTTCATTGACTTCTTGCAAGATATTTTGGGGAGAAATGCCTGAATTTGGTATGGCAAGAGTTGGTACATTCCAATGTACCAACTCTGACTTTCTGCCTATATAATTTTTTTTATTTTGACTGATGAAGCTGCTTGAATGAGCAACGGAATGGCTCAGATTAACAAAGCTTGCCCAATTGCCATGATTTAACCTTTTAGATACTTTTGGCCTGGATGATTGAGTCTTTGTTAATACTTTTGGCAGACCGTATTCCTTTCTGTAGATCTACCCAGGCCAAATCTGCTTTGAGGATAAGGAATAGTGGCAGGCAAGCAGGAGATCCTATATTAGAGGCATTAAATTCGATTTCATTAAGGGGCACATCAGGGTTGTGTTTGATCTCAGGGGGCTGAGGTAGATATAGCCAGGGTGGCCAGGGCCAGCTGGATGTCACTTGTGTGATCAAATGCCACTTTTGCTAGTAGTTTGTTTTGCTATGGCTCTGCCAGTGAAAATGACTCCGTTTTCACTGGCAGAGGCACCATGGGCCAGTCCTTCACTGTTTCCAGGGCAGTCCCATGGGCCAGATCGAAGCACCGCATGGGCTGGATGTGGCCCGCAGGCCTTGAGTTTGACACCCCTACTCTATATCATCAACTCTGTGGGCACTTTGAGTGCATTACTGGAAAATATCAAAGGGGACTTTAGTGCCTGCAAATTTTAAACAAATCTGTATCTTTTCCTGATGCCTTTTTTTCACCCTTCTGATAATGTGCAAATGTTCATTTTTATGTCAGTTGGTCAAAATCAGGGGTGAGATTCAGCCGGTTCAGACAAGTTCAGGCGAACTGGTAGCTCCGACGGTCAGCTGAGAGATTCAGCCGGTTCGGACCAGTTCAGGCGAACCGGTAGCTCCGACAGTCAGCTGAGAGCGAACCGGTTCTCTGCAATGATCAGTTTGGTCCACCCACGCTTTAGTTACCTATACCTTCTCAATTGATTAGCACCGCAGAGTGGATTGCTGTGTTTCAGCTGTGTTACTCCCCAAGAAATAACGTGGAAGGTAGGTTTTTGGTGAAACTGTGCACACGTACACATGAAACACACAATCACCGAACTGGCAGGATCTCACCACCGGTCATAATTTTACCTTGGCTAGATTGTTGGGCATTGGTGCAGTAGAATCATGTTCAGTGATGCCTTTTCCACCTGAAGAATATTTTAATCATACCCAATCTGACGTTTGCACTCCTTTTTTGATCAGCTGAATAATTAATCCATTGTCTTTTTAATTCTGCCTTTCGGTCAGTGCTGATTCATTCCTAATCCTTCAGGAGTCTACCCATCCTCTAAAAATAGGATGCACTGATTTCAGCTGATGGATCAGAAGATTGATCTCGTATATAAAACCCTGGGGAATGTAAAGTGAACACAAGAGGACCAAGCTTGTCTTCCATCAAATGAGAGCATGTTACCTCTGCTCCTTTTCCCCTCTTCATGAAATTAAAATTTCACCCCCTTTGGTCTACGAGCAATTTACATGCCTGAACTTTTATACAAATGACAGCTTTGAAATGCAAATGGAGTAGGAATGGGGATAAGGGGAGAGAAACAAAACAGCAAAACGGCAAATGTGTTTGCTCAGTTACAGGGAGTAAACCACTGCTGACCATAATATTCTTTTTAAAGCATTTAAATAGGATTTATCACTGGAGCCCAATTAAAAGACCTGTCATCAACCAGTCAACGTGAAGTTCCGTGGCATGTATGAGTGTATTTTTTTAGCCAGGGTGACTGAAAGAGCAAAAGATAAACATCCTTCTTCTATAAAATCCACTCTCCAAATCTGCTGGTGTCCTATAATTTAAACTAGCTGCCAAAAGAGAAGGACACCAATCGGAACTTCTAGATTAGGTTCAATAATTCATTTCTAAAATAAGTCTTCATGCAAATCTTTTCTAAGTTCCTTTAACAGATATCAGTGTTTGTCTCCAAAGTTGTTCTCCAAAGTTGCTTTTACAAAAGGCAACTGGACTTTGTTTTTCCTTGAAGTTGTTTTGCTTCTCATCTACGAAGCTTCTTCAGCTCCTTCCAGCTGTCTTTTGAAAAAGGACCTTTGGGACCACTGTGACCTGGATGACTGAGAATCTCCATAGACATTCACATCAGTGGTGGTATTCAAAATGTTTTACTACCGATTCTGTGGGCATGGCTTGGTGGGCATGGCAGGGGAAGATTTCTGCAAAATCCCCATTCCCTCCCAATCAGCTGGGACTCAGGAGGCAGAGAATAGATGGGGTGGGACCAGTCAGAGGTGGTATTTACTGGTTCTACTCAAAATTTCTGCTGCCGGTTCTTCCCCCATGGCCATTTTTACACAGCCAACTCACTGCAGGACAACTCGCCATGACCATCTTGCTACAGAATAATCCCCTGTGGGACAATTACCCTATTTTGTGGAGTATAAGACACACCAAGATTTTGAAGAGGCAATTTAAAAAAAAAAAGGTTTTGCACTGCAGGAATGCTGTTTTTTTTTTTGTCAAAAAGGGCATGCATAGCCTTTTGGAGGCTTATAGAGTGCTCCTGGGGGCTTTGGGGGGGGGGAGAGGCAGAAATGAGGGGGGAAAGCCTGTTTTTCACTCATTTTTGTCCTCCCTAGCCCCAGGAGCACTCTGGAAGCCTCCTAAAGGCTATGCATGGCCAATTTTGCAAAGAGAGTGGGGTTTCGGGAGGCCAAAAATGCTGTATTCAGTGTATAAGATGCATCTAGATTTTCACACTCTTTTTTGAGGGAAAAAGGTACTTCTTATACTCCAAAAATACAGTAAATGTTATTAAATAATTCAATTTCATTAATTAAAATAATTTAAAAAATATTTTAATTTTTGCCATTCATGTTTCCTTTTATCTCTCCTTTTGCATCCTTTGTTTAATCATTCCATTCCATTATTTGTTAGTGTAATTCTTTTCCCGCAACAAGTTGTCCTGTGGCAAATTGGCTGCAACAAGTTGGCTGCAAAGAGATGGTTGCGGCCAGATAGTCATGGCAAGCTGGCCAGAATGAGTTGGCTTAATTTTTGTCATTCACATTTCATTTTCTCTCTTCTTTGGCATCCTTTCTTTAATGATTCTGTTCCACAATTGCTTTGATATTTGTGTAAGTCTTGTCCTGTGGCGAGTTGTCATGGCGAGTTGTCCCAGGATGAGTTGGCCAGAGCAACTTGGCTGTGGCAAAATGGCAAGTTGTCCTTGACCCTCATTATTAAGGAACTCCTGACAGCTTGCAAGAGATTTGGGTGTCATCTTGCTTGGTATGCATGCTTTCGTGTTATGCTTTTAAACTTGTTTGAGTTAATTAAGCTTAAATTTTTTTTAATTCTCTGGAATGCGTTGTATAAAACTGGTTCTTTTAGATCTTGGTTAGTTTTTTAGATTAATTGATTCTTTAGATTAATGGATTCTTTAGATAAATGGGATCTTTAGATAAATTGGTTCTTTAGATTAGTTTCTTTGGATCTAAAAGAATCAATTGCCTGGGCATCTGACCACTTCCCTGACTCTTAGCAAAATATATTGGTTTTAATACAAAGCAGATTTTGAAAGGGAAGAGAAAAAGAAGAAGAAAATGGGAGGAAATGGGGTGGTTGGATAATAATGGATCAAACAGAGACATTTCTTTTACTGTAACCTTCTGAGTGATCATTCTTTAACTTTGATCATACATGGAAGTTCAACAATATGGGAAGGAGGGTGCACAGATTTTTAAACTACAAATTTACTCCCCTCTTTAGTCTCATTATCATTACTGAGATGACTTTTCTTGGCATCTTTATAGATCTTTTATTTGCACACACAAAAACCCCAAGGTCAGATTTTCTGTGTGAAAGTAAAGCTTTCTTCTCTGGAACATTTGATAATGTAAGGGGAAAAAAAGAAAGATGCTTCATGCCTCACTCTTCTATGTAAAGTGTAGTTGTATCTCCTGCCTGAGCCCATATGGGCCTTATAAAACAATGCAACCTGTTCCTTCAGGCATCAGCCTCCAAAATAGGTTGCAATTTTAATGGGCTCCACAGATTTATAACATGGAAAATTATGTTTCCGTTTGCCAGCTGGGGGCAGATTCTATACTGAAAGAAAACAGAATCCTGAAAACAATAGGCAAAGCATAGCAGAGATGCCAGCTGCTTGCCAATGTTGGATGAAGGAGTTTGGAGAAGGAACAAGTATTTGTATGGTATTATTATTAATAATGATAACAACAGCATGCAAATATACCATATTTTTTGGAATATAAGATGCACCTTCCCCCCCCCCCCCCAAAGGAGGATGAAAATCTAAGTGCTTCTTATACACTGAATACATCATTTTACTTTACTTTACTTTACTTTAAACTTTATTTGTATGCCGCCCTTTTCCCTGAGGGGACTCAGGGCGGCTCACAATTCAAGGGGAGGGGAAGACAAACAAGTTACAAACATGAAGACAGTACATTATTTAAAAAAAGCACAACAGTCATACCATTCGGGTGGGGTTAAAGTCATTAGCCCCAGGCCTGCTGGGACAGCCAGATTTTAAGGGCAGCATGGAAGGTCTGGAGGGTGGTGAGGGTCCGGATCTCCACGGGGAGTTCATTCCAGAGGGTCGGAGCAGCCACCAAGAAGGCTCTCCTCCGGGTAGTTGCCAGTCGACATTGGCTGGCTGATGGAATTCGGAGGAGGCCTAATCTATGCGATCTTATTGGTCTAGTGGAGGTAATTGGCAGTAGGCGGTCTCTCAAGTACCCAGATCCAATACCATGAAGGGCTTTGTAGGTGACAACCAGCACCTTGAAGCGCACCCGAAGATCAACAGGCAGCCATTTTTGAGCTCCCGAAATCCCACCCCCTTCGCAAAAATGGGCATGCAGATGGTTTGGGAGGCCTGCAAAGTGCTTCTGATTTTTAACCAAAATCCAAACACAGCTGTAGCACACATGTGTTTGCAAACTTAGTACTGTCGCTAGAAGGCTGTGATTGGCTGCTGATTTTGTTGTTGTTAGTTGTGAAGTCATGTCCAACTCATCACAACTCCATGGACAACATTCCTCCAGGCCTTCCTGTCCTCTACCATCCCCTGGAGTCCATTTAAGCTCACGCCTACTGCTTCGGTGACTCCATCCAGCCACCTCATTCTCTGTCGTCCCCTTCTTCTTTTGCCTTCAATCTTCCCCAGCATGAGGCTCTTCTCCAGTGAGTCTTCCTTCTCATTAGGTGGCCAAAGTACTTGAGTTTCCTCTTCAGGGTCTGGCCTTCTAAAGAGCAGTCAAGGTTGATCTCCTCTAGGACTGACCGGTTGGATCACCTGGCAGTCCAAGGGACTTGTGGGAGTCTTCTCCAGCACCAGAGTTCAAAGGCCTCAATTCTTTGGCATTCAGCCTTCCTTATGGCCCACCTTTCACAGCCATCCATTGCAACTGGGAAAACTACAGCCTTGACTAGATGTACTTTCATTATCAGAGTGATGTCTCTGCTTTTTAGGATGCTGTCTAGATTTGCCATCGGTTTCCTCCCCAGGAGCAAGCCTCTTTTAATTTCTTAAAATGTATTGCATATGTATAGGTATCTAATTTTTCACTAATGGTGTTAAAAACACTCCAGGCATAAACCGCCCACATAAATAAATTGCAGAATGAACAGGGAAGAAATAATACAATCAGTCAACTGCTAATGTATGCCGCTCCCCTCACCCTCTATTGACAAAGCAATCTGATGGCTTGTTTTCACAACCTTCCTCTTTATAGAGTAAATCCTTTCTGAAGTAAAACTGGATTCACAAACTCACAGCCACTTATATCCAGCAAACTACCGGTAAGTTTTGTCTCTCCATTCCTTCATTCTTTGTTAGTGTCCCCATCGTTCATATTTCATTGATGGAATTGCTAGCCAGGCGTTTAAATACCTTTGAAAGTTGGAACGAGTAGAAATTTGGATGATGCATGAAAAGTCAAATCACATCTTTATGAATTGATATCTAGGGAGATTCTCAGTCATCCAGGTTATGAATTGATATTTGCTTCAAATTGACCATTGAGGGATAAATCAAAGGGGTGTTTTCTCCTTTATGTTCTACTTGTAACTTTCCAGGCGTGCCTAGCTAACCATTCTTGGCCTCTGAAAAATTAAATAGATGAATTATTGATTTGATTCATAAAATATGCTCTTGTGTCCAACTGAGAAAGATTAAGGAGGATGCAAAAATGAGGATGTAGATTCTTCTTGACTCTATCCAATTATATATATTTTTCTTATCTGAAATTTCTTACTACATTCCTGGCTCGACACCAATTTTTTTCCTTATTTTCTAGGATTAGGCTGGCTTTTCTAGCTCCATGCTATTACACTTCTCTTTCTTAATTTCTTCCATTTTTTTCTTTTATGGAGATCTGAGTAGAGATATGTAGGAAAGAACTGCCACTATTAGTTAATTTTCTTCTCCATAAAAATTGGAGAAAAAAGAAAATCCAGAAGGAAAACAGTTCAGATTGATACTTCCAAGGAACAAGGACAGATTTACTTAAGTAAAGGGAAGGGTTGACTGAATAAGGACAAGACTATTCACAATCCTGGTGTTCTCTTTAGGTGTGTGAATTTAAACTCCAAGAATTTGCAGCAAATAAAGTGTGGGATTCCATGCTGTGCAAGGCATGTACAAAAAGAGAAGAAAGTAAAAAAAAAAAAAAAGAGGCAGGCCCAGAAGAAGACAACATCAAAGACATACTACGAAATACAAAAAAGAAATCCAGTATTTAATATTACATATAATTACGGCAGAAAGGATTGCCTTTGCCCAGAAATGGAAAAGCAAATTAACTCCAAGCGAAGATGAAACAATAAGAAAGGTTATGGATTGTGCTGAATTGGACAAACTAACGAAATAAATCCAGGGAAAAGAAGAATCAGAATTCTATCAGATATGGGATAAATGGTATAGGTGGATGGAGGAAAGAAACAAGAATCAATAAAAGGAATATAACAAAACTCAAAAATAAAAGTTATGAGTAAAATAAGAGGGTTAAGAATGGTGAAATCCAAATGAAATATAATAGAAGGGGAAATAATATAAGGTGAGCGGTATCGATGGATAATTGCTATTAGAAAGAACAGGAAGCCCCTGTTCGTATTGTATTGTGTAAATGTGGTGTATGTCTAAGTTTTGTGTGTGTGTATTTTACATGTTTGTTAATAATAAAAACATAATAAAAATAAATAGAAAACAAAGACATACTACGACAACATCAATGAACCATGGTGTTGAGGCTGCCAGAAGAACAAAAGCCAGAACTTTATAACTCCCTTGACCCCTGAAGTGGAAGAAAAGGAAGGAGGAGAAGGAGGAGGAGGAGGAGGAGGAGGAGGAGGAGGAGGAGGAGGGGAGGAGGAGGAGGAGGAGGAGGAGGAGGAGGAGGAGGAGGAGGAGGAGGAGGAGGAGAGGAGAAAGAGGAGGAGGGATAGAGGAGTAATAGAAGGAGGAGAATTTGTACTAGTTGCCATACTGTCCACACATCTTGAGGGTGTCCAGATAGTGGCTGTACCATCCCATACTAAGAGATATTGTGAGTAACAAGAATATTAGTTTGCATTTTCTGTTAGGTGAATAGATTTTACTCTTCTTGGTTGATTGACATATACACCATCAAATCCAAGCCTTGAACATTCGCAATAAATGGCTGTCAAGCATCTACTTGAATGTGTCCAGCAAAGGAAATCTTTAGTAATTGGTTTCACTGTCAAATTGCTGTTTATGTTACGAAGATTTTCCTTTAACTCAGTTGGACTCTATATTCTCATACAACGTAAGACTCTTATCCTGTGCTCTGTACTTTTGAATGCTAGGGAAGAAGCTGGGAATTTCTGATACCTGCTCAGTTACTTAAAAAGTGCCATCAGATGCATTACTTGGAATAAGGTAAAGGTAAAGGTTCCCCTCGCACATATGTGCTAGACGTTCCCGACTCTAGTGGGTGGTGGTCATCTCTGTTTCAAAGCCAAAGAGCTAGCTCTGTCTGAAAATGTCTCTGTGGTCATGTGGCTGGCATGACTAAATGCTAAAGGTGCACAGAACGCTGTTACCTTTCCCCAAAGGTGGTTCCTATTTTTCTACTTGCATTTTTACATGCTATCAAACTGCTAGGTTGGCAGAAGCTGGGACAAGTAACTGGAGCTCACTCCATTACGTGGTGCTAGGGATTCGAACTGCTGAACTTCTGACCTTTCTGATCAACAAGCTCAGCATTTTAGCAACTGAGCCACCGTGTTGCTCTTACCTGGAAAATATATATAATAGATATAATCCAAGAAAATTACCTCATGATATGTTTGCTTATACTACAGATCCAGAGACTACTTATTTTGTTGAAGAAGGCATCATAATGCTAATACAGCTCTAGTATCTTCAAGATTTGGGTCCTTTCACCAATATGTCACCGTCAGGAAAAACTGATCATGGAATTCCACAGACATATGGAACAGAAGTGGTTATGATGATGAAACAACAACTTATAAACTTGTATGCTGCCCAAATCTCACTAACTTTGGGCAGTTTAATATAATCATATTCTTGTATATACTGTAGATTCAAAATATTAGAATTTAGAATAGAAGAGTTGGAAGGGACTTTGGAGGTCTTCTAGCCCAACCCCCTGATCATGGTATAGGGACTTCTGATCAAGCAGTAGACCCTGTACCATTCCAGACAAAGGACTGTCCGATCTCTTCTTGAAAAGTTGCAGTGATGGAGCCCTCACAGCTTCTAAAGGCAAAATGTCCTGCGGATGAATTGTTGTCACGGTCAGGAAATTCCTCCTTATTTCTAGGGTTGGTCCTCTCTTTAGTGATCTTCCACCCATCATCCATTGCATTTTATCATCTTCCTATTATTCCCATTTTTAATCAGACTTGCAAGATTTGAAATCTGAAGTCATAGACTCTAGAAGTGTTGCCTTGAAGCACAAGATGAGCAGCATATCAATGAATATAAATTAACTAAAATACCATCACCTTTCCAGGCTTTGAAAATTGTGTATTCAGCAGACAAAAACAGAAAATCCCCATTTGTGAATAATAATATCCTGTCTCCCTGAAAATAAGACCTCCCCAGATAATAAGCCCTCAGGATTTTGAGAGCATGGACTCCCTCGAATATAAGCCCTCCCCAAAACCATAGCAGCAAGGCTGTGCTGTGAAAATAAGACCAAGCACTTATTCCAGGGGTTAAAAGAAAATAAGACCCTCTCTTATTTTTGGGAAAATAAGAGAGCCGAGGTGGCACAGTGGTTAGAGTGCAGCACTGCAGGCTACTTCAGCTGACTGCAGTTCTGCAGTTCGGCTGTTCAAATCTCACCGGCTCAAGGTTGACTCAGCCTTCCATCCTTCCAAGGTGGGTAAATTGAGGACCCGGATTGTTGGGGACAATATGCTGATGCTGTAAACCGCTTAGAGAGGGCTGAAAGCCCTATGAAGTGGTATATAAGTCTAACTGCTATTGCTATTGCTAAAAACATGGTAATAATAACAAGGTGGTCCTTATTTAGGCTCTGCTGCTTGCGAAAAGGGAACAACTAAAGTTGAAAGATGATTCAGCTTATGCCGAATACTGAAGCCTTCCTTTTTCTTTCACTTTTCTTTTTTAATTAAATAAGGGAAAGGAGGGGAAAAATACTTGATTCATTTGACCTTTCAGTCTTGCTTGGGGGTGGTGTGAAACTGGGAGGGAAAAATAATGCACACCACTGGGTACCTACAAAACCAAGCATTAGAAATTATCTGAATGACTGACAAGGCGTGAAAGAAAAAGCAAATAAAGAGCCCTCTGGTTTATTATTTTCTAATAGCTGGTGAAGGATAATTCTGAGAGGCAGGAGAGCATTGTCACAGCCTGGCAGGCAAACTGGAATGGGAGGATGTGGAAGGAGGGAGGGTGCTAGGACGAGTAGCATCCTTGCTGTTTCCCAGGCCTCTTTCTGCAGGCAAGAGGTGGAGGAGAAAAAAGTTTATTCACTTAAAGACTCAGCTTGGCCTTCCCTGGTGATAAAAAACGGCTGTGTGAAAAATACATCTAAAAATAAATAAATCTCCAGTTTGAAAGAGATGCATAAGACATGCTGAATGTTTTCAGCTTTTGGTTTCCTCCCTTCAGCCAAAGCCAAACAAGAAAAGTCTTGCTTTGAAACTCATGGAATGCCCCTGGTTTCTTGGCTGTATCTTACATGACTGGTTTGAAATGGACTTTTTAGCCATAGCAATATATAGCATATAACCTGCGATGACCCGGGGTGTGGCATGAAAGCAACACAACCGGAGGACAGACCTAACTCCTCTTTATTGCTCCAAACATTGCCTCCAAATGTTCCCACACTCACTACAAATCCTGGAGCAAAGCTCTCACGTGCACCTTCAAAAGCCTCTGGCTGTGAGTAGTCCGGTAAACTAGCTCAGCCCAAACATTAACCAGGGACAGCAGTCCAATAAGCCAAGTTAGCCAAACAGTAACCAGAGAAAGAAGCTCAGAGAATCAGGCAAACTGGCAAGCCCCACAGGATGGGAGCACAGCAATCTCCAGGCATTGGCATTGGCAAGTGCGCATGAGGCTCCACAGATTCAATGCTGGTTCCTGACAAAGGCCCCTTCCACCGGCACCTCCTTACATCTCAGTCCCCAGATGCGCCTTGTGAAAGGGGGCAGGGCATTTTCCTCCCTTGTAGCCGGTTCAATCTGCATTGCTCTTGCCATCTCTCTTCCCTCCTTGCTCTCGGATCAGGAGAGAGTAGTCCTTGCTCTTCTCCTGAGCTCTCCCTGTCTGCAGGCCTTACTAATTCAGAAAAGCCTTGCCCAGACTGACTCTGCCCTCCCCCAATTTCCTCCAAGGCCAATGGAGCTGCACTCTCAATCTCTCGGCTCTTGTCCAGCTCATCTTTACCTGCAGATTCAGACTTCGATGGGGGCATGATACAAGCTTAAGTACTGCCCCGTAGTGCATTACCACGCTAATCTGGGTGGTTTACAATGTAAAAGCATTATTTACATGTGGCCCCCAACAATTTGGGTCCTCGTTTTACTGACCTCGGAAGATGAAAAGCTGAGTCAATCTTGAGCCCTATCAGGATCGAACTGCAGGCTGTGGGCAGAGTTTGTCTGCAAAACCTTTTTCAGGCAGAACAAGAGCTTAATGATACCCCAAAGGAACTGCCATCTCCGAAGCATCTGGGAAAGTCTTATTGGACCTTATTTGCACAACATGAGAGACCATAACCTAGTTTATTTAGTTTTGATTTAATCCAGTGGATGAATCCAGTCCCTGTGATGTAAAACAATAGTAGTATATCTTTCAGGAGGAAAGTATACTCTCATGTGGTGTGTTGACAGAATATAGACCTATTTTTAAGAGAAAATGTGCATTTGTTCTTTTCTTGCCCAGCTACAGTCTGACCAACTGTGAACATTGGACTGATTTGCTCATTGTTGCTTGAAATGGTCCGGCTTATCACAGCAGAACAAAACATGGTTGAAGAATTTGCAGTACTCTGAAGAGTAAAAAAAAAAAAAAACAACTCTCCAATTTTAATGTGAAAAATGAAAGCATCCAATGTTGCTAAATTTTCAGCCCTTCAAGATACAGTAGATTATGAAACCAAGTCATGTAGACCAGTACTACTTCAATAGTAAAATTATAGTAAGAGAATCTTACAAACCTCCTCTTTCTCTTTATGGTCTATGAATTAGGTAGGGGTTTGATTGAGATGTTTACGTACAGTATGTTATATTCCTGCCCAAACCCAGATTTCTTTTAACTGATCTTTACCTTGACAATGGCCATTCCTTCAACCTTTACAGAAACAGGCGTCTAGTATACCAGAGCGGAGGTGGGTTTCACATAATTTTACCACCTGTTCACCACACACTGAAAGTATGACCACGCACTTTCTGCACATTCATGCAGCCGTCCATGCATGCCCTTTGCTCACACACATGGCTTGCACACATGTGTGCAGCTTAGAAAACATGGCCAAATAGGACAGCATAGCGCCGGGGCATGTGGGTGCACCTGAAGGTCACCACTACTGGGTTCACCCGAACCAGTCCAAACCAGCTGAATACCACCACTGTGGTATTCCAGAGACACCAGAGGCATCTTTGGGTCTTGCATCTTCTAACTCTATCTCTGATATTGTTCCTTGACAATAAGACTTCAATTCCAGTCCCAGGATTCTTACAGCCCAAGGTCACAGCCTGACATTATCCTCCAACCCAGAAAATGAATAACATCCCACTCACCCTCTTTGCTCAAGTTAAGACTGAAAAATGAGGCACTTTTAACAACCCATTTTGTTTTTCCAAGATGAGTGAAAGTTTGCTTATAAAGGTCTCAGGAAAAAGCTTTTAGTTGGCTTTAAGGTGCTGCTGTGATAACGTGTTTCTATTGTCCTAATAATGAATAGGTTGAGCTGGCAGTCATGCAGAACATCTACCCTATGTGGTCTCTAAGAGTCAACCATGCCTTGATGGCACTTAATCAATCAGTCAATTGACTGAGCTAACAGGGCTGACTTTGGAGCTCTCCAAGGTACTTAAACTGGTTGCTCACTTCATTACATGGTAGAAGATGAAGAGTCTTTTGAGTGGAGCTGAACATGTCCATGTACTTTCTTGGCAGCAGTAAGGAAATGGTTTGGCATCGCTTCCTTCTGGAATATTTTTTTAGTCTACAGTTCTATACAAGAATTCCAATCTAATACAATCAAGTCCTCAAAATGTTTTGTCTCTATGCCCTCTGCAAGGTTGCTCAGTCTTGCCCACCTGCTAGAACAACTCTGTGTTACATTACACTTAGAAAGTTATTTTAATAATCACTTTAAACAAGAATGCTTCTTGTTTTGCTTTTAGGTAGAAAAAAATAAATGTCCTTTTACTTATAATAGAATCTCAAAAAGAAATGAGCCTCAGGTATGCATTAAGAGACCAGATTAGAATTGGAGTGGAATTTGATGAAGCTAAACATTCATTCTGAATAACGAAAACAATGAAAGCATTTTGGCAGAGCTCACAGTATCCCCAAATGTAGCAATTGTGTTTTATTGGAGGTCTTGCTTTTCTTTAATGGTAATCAGCTGCAGAACTTGTGGGCTAAGCTTTGTGTTGTAACAATCTAAGACCTTCCCCATTCTAGAAGTATTACCATGTGACCACCATGACTTCTGTTAGTCCTGGAAGCTGAATTTTATAAAAAATGACAGAAAGAAATGAGCAAGAAAGGTGGAAGGGCTCGCAAATACCTACATTGGAGGTATGGACGGTTAAGGTGATGGAACTGAAGTTGGAGGAGATGGCAAAAATTGACAGCTTTGATTAAAGAAAAGATTCTGACTAATTTTATCTCTACAGTCTTGCCTCAACACTTGACTTCTTCAAAGCTACACAAATTCGGTATTCAATGTACATTGAAGCAGAAATTTGGTCTTTCTCCTGGTATTTAACATGCAAGGAGCCATGGTGGCACAGTGGTTAGAGTGCAGTTCTGCTGCCAGAAGTTTGGCAGATCAAATCTCACCAGGCTCAAGGTTGACTCAGCCTTCCATCCTTCCAAGGTGGGTAAAATGAGGACCCAAATAGTTGGGAGCAATATGCTGACTCTGTAAACCACTTAGAGAGGGCTGTGTATATATCGCACTGTGAAGTCTAAGTGCTATTGCTATTGCTAAGGAAGAATTTGCTGATGTTGGTTGCTTGGTGACTTGCTATTTCTTCTAGCTGAAATAGTGAGTCATGCAGTAAGTCATGTGATTTTCTCAGTACCCTCCAGTTTTAATATTTGTTGTGCCTTCCACGGTTCCACCACAAATCCGCGAAGCCCTTATCCGCGGAGACATAAGCGTGAAGACTAATTCGCGCCGTTCGAAGCGCTAAGGAAAAACGTGACCCTACCGCGATGACATAATTGGAGAGGGCAAATCCACGCATTCCCAAGCACTCAGTACCCTAACCCTAACCCTAACCCTAAACCTAACCCTAAACCTAACCCTAAACCTAACCCTAACCCTAACCCTAACCCTAACCCTAACCCTAACCCTAACCCTAACCCTAACCCTAACCCTAACCCTAAACCTAACCCTAAACCTAACCCTAAACCTAACCCTAAAACAAACCCCAAAACAAACCCCTAAACCTAATCCTAACCCTTACCTTAATTTAAATCGGCTTTCTGCCGCGGCGCTGTTTTAAAGCGCCCTTCTGTTGCTGCGCTGTTGTCGCGGCGGTGGTGATGCGCGGTGATGACGGCGCGGCTTTAGCGACGCGATTTTATCACCGCTATTTTGACGAGCACGGTTTTGTCGTGCCACGGCCTTCCACAATGAATTATGGACCAGTATTGAAGTATCATTGTACTTGGAAACCAGTTTTAATTCTGAAGATTCTTCACATGGATATACAATGGAAACTAGATATTTTTTCTTTCAGATTTGCTGGATTAAGAATTGGAAAAAGAATTGGAACTTGTATGTGCCGAGTGCAGTGAGAATTTTATATACAGAAAAACAGAAAGAAGCGTCAACTCTCACAATGGAAGAATGGATTGAAAAATATGATGGAATGGCTGAGATGGCCAAGTTAACTACACTAATTAAGTAAAAGAATGTTGCCACCTTTGTTTCCACTTGGAAACTAATTTCTGCTTGAAAGACTTCAAAATTAAAAATTGATTTTGGGATTGGATGATTAAATAGAATAGAATAGAATAGAATTCTTTATTGGCCAAGTGTGATTGGACGCACAAGGAATTTGTCTTTGGTGCATATGCTTTCAGTGTACATAAAAAGACAAGATATATTATTCAAGAATCATAAGGTACAACACTTAATGATAGCCATAGGGTACAAATAAGCAATCAGGAAACAATCAATATCAATATAAATTGTAAGGATACAAGCAACAAAGTTACAGTCCTGCAGTCATAAGTGGAAGGAGATGGGTGACAGGAATGATGAATAGTAATAAATAATAAATAGTAATTCAGCCTTAGTGAATGGTTTGACAGTGTTGAGGGAATTATTTGTTAAGCAGAGTGATGACATTCGGGGGAAAAACTGTCCTTGTGTCTAGTTATCTTGGTGTGCAGTGCTCAATAGCTTCGTCTTGAGAGTAGGAGTTGAAACAATGTATGTCCAGGATGTGAAGGATCTGTAAATATTTTAAATATGTTGTTGTTATACAAATGGTTGGTATGTAATATTTTTATATGAGTAAAATTGAAATTATGATTTTAGTATGTAACTTATTCCAGTTAAAGTATTTGGAAATTTGCTTTTTTGCTTCTTCTTTTTTCTTCACTCTATTCCATTTTCCTTTTCTCTCTGCCCCTTTCTCCCATTGTCTTTATTTTCATTTGTATTTTATATTACAAATTTTAAAAATAAAATATATTTGAATAAAAACAAATTCTGTAATATTCTTCTCTCTCTCCCCCACCTCTCACTTCTCATCTATCTCTATTTCTATCTCTCTCTGTTTCTCTCTTTCTGTCTCTGTCTGTCTTTCTGTCTGTCTGTCCGTCCATCCATCCATCCATCCATCCATCCATCCATCCATCATCTATCTATCTATCTATCTATCTATCTATCTATCTATCTATCTATCTATCTATCTATCTATCTATCTCTTATCTACTCTATCTCTATCTACTCTCTCTCTCTCTCCATGTCTCTCTCCTCTCTCTCTATCTTTATCTCTCTCTATATCTATCTATCTATCTATCTATCTATCTATCTATCTATCTATCTATCTATCTATCTATCCCTCTCTCTCTCTTGATCTCCATCTCGATCTCTCTCTGTCTCTCTCTGTCTCTCTCTATCTCTATCTCTCTATCTATCTCTCTACCTCTGTCTCTATCTCTTTCTATCTCCATCTCTCTCCATCTCTCCATGTCTCTCTATCTCTCTCTATCTCTATATTTCTATCTCTTTACCTCGATCTCTATCTCTCTATCTCTATCGCCATGTCCCCCCTCCCCCCTCTCTCTCATCTATCATCTATCTAGAGTATCTATCTATCTATCTATCTATCTATCTATCTATCTATCTATCTATCATCATCATCATCATCATCATCATCATCATCATCATCTGATTAGATGAACAATCATATCAAATTTACACCTGAAACATTTCCTTTTTGAAATGAACCATTTGATGTACTCCTGAAATATAGTATTTGCTGGCTGCTTCTGCTCTGTAATTCCTCAAGTCTGAAGGACAAAAGGACATTGAAGGAAAACTCTTGAGTTATGTTCATTGGTTCAACAGGTTCAGTTGATATTCCTGGAACAACTCTCCTTAGAATAAAGGGAAGACATATGATATTCCAGGCTGCTTAAAATCAACAGTTGCATCTTTATCAGTTGCTCTAATTCACTTTTTCCTGCTTTGTTCCGGCGCTGGAAATCAGAGTTCAGAAAACGGAAAAGGAAATTTGCAGGCAATGCGATGGTTCCATCACACTTCTGATTCACTTCTTATGCCTCACCATTGTAAACTCCCATCCTTATTCCCCATCCTTCTATCTGAGAAACCAGCTTTATAATTCTGAGAAGAAAACTAAATGGAAATGAGGACGGAGCAAAATAGGAGATGAATGTATAGTCTGTGGAGCTGGGCATTTGTAGCCAAGGGAAAATCAACCATGCTGGAGAAAAAACAATTTTTGAAGTCCTCCAGATTTCTGGAAACAGGGACCCGTAATAGATTTTCCATAGAGAAATTGAATGAAGAAGATGGTCCTGGAGATGCTCTGAACCCAAACCGTGTAAGGCTTTAAAGGTCAAGCTAGCTCTTCAAATTGTATATGATATCTAACAGATGTAACGTGTTCGTATGGCAAAGCTTCCACCAACAAGCAGACTTTTTATTCCGGACTATTAGACGTTTCTATGTGAACTTCAAAGGCAGCCCATATACAGCTCCTTATAATGGTCCTCCCTTTTCAGAAATCATGGCATTGAAAGTGAGCCATGCATCCTCACCAAAGTTTTTGCCAAAATTCTCTGGAAGAGACTGAGTCCGTCCACACTCTTCTTCTTCCAGCACCATTCACCAAATAATTTGGGTTCAGCCTTGCCACCAACATTAGTTGGAGTGCTATAAGACGCCGAGGAACTCATTTTGCTGCATAGGTCACAAAAATATAAGTGAGTCTAGGCCATAAAAAATCTGTGCAACGCAAAGCAAGGCAATATGGCCACCTCTTGACACTTTTAAAAGCCAGAAATGTTATTTGATTGACAAAGTAGTTTCAAGAGTATGCTTTGCTTGAGCATGCCTCAATGGTGGGATTCAAATTTTTTTTACTACTGGTTCTGTGGGCATGGCTTGGTGGGTATGTCATGGCTTGGTGGGGGTGGCTTGGTGGGCGTGGCAGGGGAAGGATACTGCAAAATCCCCATTCCCTCCTGATTAGCTGGGACTCGGGGTGAGGCCAGTCAGAGGTGGTATTTACCAGTTCTCTGAACTATTCAACATTTCCACTACCGGTTTTCCAGGACCTGCTGAATACCATTTCTGGCATGCCTCAAAGAGTAGGAGCCCACAAAAGATTTACACAGACTTAACCTTTCATATTTCCATGATTCCAAGATATTCAGTCCTGCAAACTCCATATCTTCTGAATATCTTCAATGAGCAAACTGTCACTTGAACAATGAATTTTAGGGGCTCTGTTCTAATTATTCTATAAACTTATATCTAACTATAGAGGGAAGTGGAAGGATGTTTTCTTCACATGTTGCTTCTGATTTATCCTGCTGGTTATTAGAAATGAGCAAAGACTTCCATTAAGGAACCTTAATGGTCCTTTCAAATACTTTGGCCACCTAATGAGAAGGAAGGACTCACTGGAGAAGAGCCTAATGCTGGGAAAGAAAAGAAGAAGGGGATGACAGAGAATGAAGTGGATGGATGGAGTCACCGAAGCAGTAGGCATGAGCTTAAATGGACTCCAGAAGATGGTAGTGGACAGGAAGGCCTGGAGGAATATTGTCCATGAGGTTGTGATGGGTTGGACACAACTTCACAACTAACAACAACAACAACAACAGTTCTTAGTTCATAGCAGGAGCAGCTGAAGTTAATTCTTGCTTTTTTCTTTCCTACTGCAAAAAAATAGAATTTGTATTGCAGCTTATAATTTTCAAATGAGAGTCAAACTCTTCCTTTCATTCCCCCCACTGATTCATTTAGTCCAAGTTTTAATGAGCATCTGTTTACCTTTAATCTCCTTCCCACTTCTGAAGAAGAGTAAGGGGATGCCCATCTTTTGAAGTACTCTCTTCGGTTTCTTTTAATCTCTCAACACTTTCCCAGACAAGCAATCTCTTCCTCCTTTTCTCCATATTTTAGCACATTCTCATTTCTCAAGAGAGAACTTGTCTCTCTCACCCCTCTTGTTGAAGCTTTAACAGACAGTGGGAATGTAGCTTGAATCCACTTTTACTTGGGATTACTTATGGCTGAGACCAGGAGAGAGTTCCTGTACCAGTTGGTACCACTTCGTTGCTCGTGCATGTGCAGTTGAGTGAAAATTGTTCTGCACATGCACAGAAAGATGGGGGAACAGCAGAAGAGACCAGAGAACTGGTTTGGGGGCATGGCCAGCCTGGGTCGCTTCTGGTTCTGAGACCCAGGCCAAATCACCACTACCGGTTCAGCCGAACTGGGCCGAATCAGAAGCAACCCACCTCTGGCTGAGACCCACCTTGATTAACTGCGTCCTCAATGTTCAAACAATGGTGTCTTCACAATTAGCACAATGGGTCAAATTCCTGTTCTGTCTCTAGTATATCTCTTCCCTTCTTGCCTTGTGGAAAAATTCACCGTTCCAGGATCACAGATCACTCAAAGTGGTGAATGCAACCCAGAAATAAAGTGACAGATTGACTGCGACACAAAGGAATTTTGAACATGAGTCAAATATGGAAAAGCAAGGACATCAGCCTGGCAACAAAATGTAGGTTAGTGCCCTCTGTTGTATTCCCCATAGCTACCTATGGTTGTGAGAGTTGGACCTTAAAAAAGCAAGACAGATAGAAAATTGAGTCTAATAAAGGAGAACATTTGTTAGCTCAGGGTTGACATGAGGAGTCCTTGGTGCTCTCTAAGATTGCTTCTTTTAGCAATAGCAATAGCTGTTAGACTTATATACCGCTTCATAGGGCTTTCAGCCCTCTCTAAGCGGTTTACAGAGTCAGCATATTGCCCCCAACAACAATCCGGGTCCTCATTTCTTTTCTTGCAAAGGTTCATTACCCAAACTAGCAGGGGTGGGATTCTACAAGTTTGGATTGGTTTGGGCGAACTGGTAGCTCCAACTATCAGCTGGGAGCGAACCAGTTCACTCAGACTTTTAAGTGGGCCTGCCTGCCCACCCCTCCTGCACTATACTCACCTGAATTTCCTTTTCCAAACCCCAGCTGATTGGCGTGGCAGAGTGGATTGCTGCGCCTCAGCTGTTTTCCTTGCCAGCTGTAATGTGGAAGGTGATTTCTCTGTAAACTATGCATGTACGTGAAGCGCGTGCTCAGTGAACTGGTTGTTAAACTGGTAGGATCTCATCCCTGCAAGCTAGGTAACATCATCAGTGCTAGTGAGTAGCACTGATAATGTTACTTAGTTTGGGTAATGAAACGTCTGTAAGAAAACAAGGCCCCCTCAGAAAATTGACTCATTTGAGCTTCTGCGTATTCCTTGCCTAACAAGCAAGGACTGGAGTGTACAATAGCAGATATGTCACTGGAAGGCAAAACCACAAAACTGTGTCTCACGTATTTTGGCCATGTCTTGTGGGAGAATTCACTGGAGAAAACAATTATGCTAGGAAAAGTTAGTGGCAAAAGGAAACCAGGATGCCAAAGAACATAGTGGTGTCGAAGTTGACACCAGCCAGAGCATACTCAAAGAAGTAGTGCAAGATCTTAAGATATGGAGAGACCTGGCCCATAGGAATTGTCAAGAGCTCCTCCTCCTCCTCCTCCTCCTCCTCCTCCTCCTCCTCCTCCTCCTCCTCCTCCTCCTCCTCCTCCTCCTCCTCCTCCTCCTCCTCCTCCTCCTCCTCCTCCTCCAGAACTGATCATTGCTAGTCTAATGAAGAGAAGGACCAGGGGAGACATGGTAGCAGTCTTCCAATATTTGAAGGGCTGCCACAGAGAGGATGGGGGGTCAAGCTATTTTCCAAGGCCAGACAAGGAACAATGGATGGAAACTGACCAAGGAGAGATTCAACCTAGAAATAAGGAGGAACCTTCTGACATTGAGAGCAATCAACCCATGGAACAGAAGTTGCCTTCAGAGCTTCATCTGGAAACTTTCAAAAAGAGACTGGACTGCCATTCCTAAGAAATGGTGTAGGGTCTCTTGCTTGTGTGTGTGTGTGTGTGTGTGTGTGTGTGGACTAGATGGCCTACAAGATCCCTTCCAACTCTGTTAATCCTCCTCCTCCCCCTCCCCCTCCTCCTCCTCCTCCTCCTCCTCCTCCTCCTCCTCCTCCTCCTCCTCCTCCTCCTTTCTTTTATCCCAAAGGGAGATCCTTCTTAGCTTACTACTTCCATGCATTTATTTTATTGAAGCTATCCAAGTTTAAAAAAAAATAGCCCCTTTCTGCCACATTCCGCCAGAGCCTTAGCATTCATTCTGAACACAGGTTCCTGAGCAAAGTCTTTGGGAGAAGAATTTGTACTTAATTAAATCTTTGACTTCTTTCCCCTTCCTGCGCAGCAATAAACAGTGTCCTTTTCAAAAGGACAAAAATAGAAGGGGTGATAATTTCATTGGAAATGCGCACGGTGCCTTTTAATAATGATCTCCTGCCTGAAAGACAAATACCAAAGTGTATTTTAGAAAAAAAACAAATATTGAGAGGAAATGAGGACATTTCTGTTGCTGGGAGAAAGGGTAGAATGACCCTCAGAATCCAATTTCAGAAATGATATTACCAATCTGCCAAAATAGCTAACCCCTAATAATACGATAATTATAAACTCAGCGTGGAAGAAAGCAACTGTAGCTGAGAGAAAATAACAACAGGATAGTGAATGGAGCGAACCGCAGGACAGATGGTAAAAAACTTGAACTGTTGTTCAGGCCAAACGGTATAGAGGGAGGGGAGAGATGATTCTTCTCCTCGCTTTCACAATTCCAGAAATAGTTATCATCATGGTGAAATTGTGTTTCGAACTGTAAGTAATCGTAAGCATATGTAATGGATCTAGGTGGATAGATTGCGTTGCTACTGATTTGTTTTTTCTTCCCCATTCATTTTCATTTTAAGTGATAAGCTTCTCATCTAGGGGACTTAACATTTATCTGCTCTAGACAGAACGATGCACAGTGGTGTGTACATTTACAAATGAAATACAACAAGCGTGGCAAGAGCAGCAGCAGCAAGAACAACATTGGTTGGCTGGATGTTAAGGCCAGACTGAAAAATGGTAAGGTTGGAAAGGGATTTTAAGAATCGTACAGCTCAACCAGTGGTGGGTTTCAAAAATTGTTCGAACCTACTCTGTGGGTGTGGCCTCCTTTGTGGGAGTGGCTTGCCACCCATGTGACCGGATGGGAGTGGCTTGCCGCCCATGTGACCGGATTTGAAGATGCCGACGACACTTGTCAGAACCACCTTAAATTACCTCACACACAGCACTGCCATGCATAAGAATATGATGTAAACTTGTTTTTTAAAAGGCATCTTTGGTTTGCCTTAAAACAACTTCAACACACACAATGTTCTGATTGCACCACAAACGCAGTAGTCATCCTTACCTTTCACAGAGGCACTGAGTTTTATAAATATGAGCAGGATAGTGTAGAATAATCATATCCAAGGACCAGTGGTGGGTTTCAAAAATTTTTGGAACCTCTTCTGTAGGTGTGGCCTGCTTTCCGGGTCCACTGGTGGAACCTCTTCTAACCGGTTCGGTAAATTTGACAAACCGGTTCTACTGAATAGGTGCGAACTGGTAGGAACCCACCTCTGAGCTCAACCATCATCCTACAGATAACTGAATTGGAAGGAATAGAATAGAACAGAACAGAACAGAATAGCAGAATTGGAAGCAACCTTGGAGGACTTCTAGTCCAATCCTCTACTCAAACAGGAAACTGTACCATTTCAAATAAATGGTTGTCCAATCTCTTCTTAAAAACCTCTAGTGTTGGAGTACCCATAACCTCTGGAGGCAAGTTGTTCCACTGATTAATTTTTCTAACTCTCAGGAAATTTCTCTTTAGTGCTATGTTGTTTCTCTCCTTGATTGCCTTCCATCCATTGCTTATTGTTCTGCCTTTATGTGGTTTGGAGAATAGGTTGATCCCCCCCTTCTTTGTGGCAGCCCTTTAGATATTGGAACACTGCTATCATGTCTCCCTGCTACTCCTTCTTTACCTTAAACTAGACATACCTGCAATTGTTCTTCATATATTTTAGCCTTCAATCCCCGAATCATCTTTGTTGCTCTTATCTGCATGCTTTCTAGAACATCAACATATTTTCTATATTGTGGGATACCAAAACTGGATGCAATATTCCAAGTGCCATCTTGCCCAGGCATTATAAAATGGCATTGACATTTCATGTGACTTTGATTCTATCTCTCTATTAATGCCGCCTAGGACTGCATTAAAGATGCAGAAAATCAACAGTTAAGTTATCCCTGATGGGTGACTTAACTATTTATTGGTCCAAGTTCAACACCCTATTACACCAGACTGCATTATCTGTTTGGGGAGTATCAACAACAAACACAATTGTTGCTTCCACTCCATTTGAAAATTTCCCCAGGATAGACATCTAAATTATGAAACAGATGGTTGGATTAAAAGAACTAGAGTTTTGCTCTCATAGGTTAATTCTTTGTCTCAACACAGCTACAAATTTAAGGTGTTGGGATCACCTTATTTCTTCATTTCTGAATATGGTCACTTCATTTTCATTAGGAACCTGGAAGACAGCTTTTATATCCTTTTGGGGGGTCATATTTCTCACAATTCCATCTCTGATGGAAACAATGTTTATGTTGACTTGTCTTCTCTTATTTATTTCTATAATTTGTAACCCCAGCTTCATTATTTTTACAAACAGTTCAAGGCAGTGAACATACCCAAAATATCTTCCTCGTCCAATTGTCTCCACCACAACCCTGTGAGGTGAGTTTGTCTGAAGAGAGAAATTGATCCAAGGTCATCCAGCTGCGGAGGTGGTATTCAGCTGGTTCTGACAGGTTCTGATGAACTGGTAGTGGAAATTTTGAGTAGTTCGGAGAACTGGCAAATACCACCTCTGGCTGGCCCCACCCCCAATCTATTTGCTGCCTACCAAGTTCAGCTGAATGGCTGGGTCTTCTTTTGTTGCCCTGCACAGGAGAATGGAGCTGGAAAGTAGGTTAGTGGAATGGGGAGGGAATGGGATGTTGCAGTATCCTTCCACTGGAGTGGGGAGGGAATGGAGATTTTACAGTATCCTTCCCCTGGAGTGGGATGGGAATAGAGATTTTGCAGTATCCTTCCCCTGGAGTGAGGAGGAAATTGAGATTTTACAGTATCCTTCCCGAGGAGTGGAGATGGAATGGAGATTTTACAATATCCTTCCCCTGGAGTGGGGAGGGAATGGGATTTTGCAGTAACCTTCTCCTTGAGTGGGAAGGGAATGGGGATTTTGCAGTATCCTTCCACAAGAGTGCGGGGAATTGGAATTTTACAGTATCCTTCTCCTGCCATACCCACCAAGTCACACCCACCAAGCCACGCCCACAGAAACGGCAGTAAAAATTTTTTGAATCCCACCACTCTCCAGCTGAATTTCATGGCTAAGATGGGACTTGAACTCAGTCCTACTTTCTAGCCTGGTACTTTAAGCACTAGAGAAACATCACTCTCTTCTGCCACCTTCTTGCCATCAGAAAGTATCAAGGAATTGGGAAAACAGGAGAATCTAGAGGAGAGTCGATCATTGATTGGCCTGCTGTAGTCAAAATATTTGACACAGTTATTTGTAGATGGAGCTATAAAAACAATGGAGCATGGAGCAAAGAGTTTGTGTTTCACTGAAAGAGACCTTGGAGACAATTTGAGGAGATTACCTGGGAACATTGCTATGATGCCACAATTATTTTTAGTAAAGCAAATGACCAATAAGAAATGATAGACTTATTGAGGGATTGCGCCACTGGTTTTGACCTACTTTTACCTGAAATTTAGATAGTCAAAAGCTTCAGTAGTAAAAAAAAATGTTTCACCTTCCGTGACAAAATGCTTTATTTTTCCACTTCACATCCTGCAAATGCCACTGAGTCTGACTCAGGAAACACACTTCAGTGGAAACAAAGAATTGATTCTCCTAAAAATTGAGAGCATGTCTGGAGTCTGAAAAGAACTCAGTGGTCCCCCATTACAATGTGCAGAAGCCGGGGTGACTTCTATGCCCACCAGGAGGTCTCAGGGTCATCGTCACATTCTTCTTGTGCCAAAATTCTCCTGGCATGAGAAATAAACTGAGAACATTCAAAAAACAGCCCTGAACACAGTTCCAAGAATATTTTGGGTTATTTCTCAAAGGATCTTGGATCTACCCTAGGAATAAATTCTGCCCATCATTTATAAACCTGATTCTGACTGGGAAGTAATGTCACTGTAATCCTAACACGAAATGTCCTTCATTTTAGGACTTACCATATTTTTCAAAGTATAAGACGCACTTCTTTCCCCCCTAAAAGAGGGTGAAAATTTGGGTGCGTCTTATACATCGAATATAGCCAAAAATGGGAGACAAGGTGCAGGCGATGGTCTGTGGCAATCCCTGCAGCCTGGAACAGCTGATTGTGGGTATTCTGGGAGGCTGATCCACCTGCCAATCAACTGCTCATGCTGAATCAGACTGCAATAATGTGCTGAAGCTGACCTGGCTGTTTGCTATTTGCTGCAAGGATATGTCAGAGTTTGCAGCAGCAATCACACTCAGAAAGTGCACACAAATAACTGATTCAGCAGGATTCAATCACTTCTCTTTATATATAATGTACCACATTAAGTAAATATACAATACCAAAAGCAGATTTTGCAATGTGGCAGTTCAGCAGAGGAAAGAAGTTTCACTTTCACTTTTAGTTTCAAATATCAGTACACCATGCAGCTTTAATACAGAACAAGCCAGGACCAGGCTCCTTGCTGTCTCCTTCCTTGTTGCTCACACAGCAAATACTGTTTGTTTCCAAACAGCCCTCAACTCCCTCACACACTGAGAAACAGAAATCTGAAGGGACACAGAAATTCAGCCCCAGCAGATATTTTGGTGCCAACTTGTCTACAAGACAAAAGACCTTCAGATCCAGAGTGATAGGATTAGCCCTCACTCAACATCCTTCAGGGCACAGCCATTTAACCACAATAGGAAATTGCTCTTCTTTGCATCACTCAACAAGATTCAACCAAGCCTGGGATACAGACAACCTCAGCTATGACTGCATAGCCCCCTGGGAGTCTGATTGAAACCAATAGGATGAGCTCAAATTCAAAGCCCAAGAGAAGGTATAAAGATCTCTCTTTCTCTTTCTCTTTCTCTTTCTCTTTCTCTTTCTCTTTCTCTTTCTCTTTCTCTTTCTCTTTCTCTTTCTCTTTCTCTTTCTCTTTCTCTTTCTCTCTCTCTCCTCTGTCTCTCTCTGTCTCTCGCTCTCTGTCGCTCTCTGTCTGTCTCTCTGTCTCTCTCCTCCTCTGTCTCTCTCTTTCTGTCTCTCTGTCTCTGTCTCTCTGTCTCTGTCTCTCTGTCTCTGTCTCTGTCTCTCTCTCTCTCTCTGTCTCTCTCTCTCTGTCTCTCTCTGTCTGTCTCTGTCTCTGTCTCTCCCTCTCCCTCTCTCCCTCTCTCTCTCTCTCTCTCTCTCTCTCTCTCTCTCTCTCTCTCTCTCTCTCTCTCTCTCTCTCTCTCTCTCTCATGTTCTTGAACTTTTAGCAGCTTCTGTATTCCTTTCCCTGGCTTTGAGATTTGTTCTTGTGATTTTAGGGCACAGTGAAAAGGATTGAGGGGGGGATGCGTTCTTGACACAAGGGCAATACGCTAACTCTGTAAAAACTGCTTAGAGAGGGTTGTAAAACAATATGAAGAGGTATATAAGTCTCAATGCTATTGCTATTGCTATTACTATAAGGCCATGATGGTGATCCTATGGCACACATGCCACATGTGGCATGCAGAGCCTTCGCAGGTGGCATGCAAGCCATCGCTCCAATTCAGCTCCACCGTGCCTGTGTGCCCATCCACTCTCCCGCCTCTTGCCAGCCACTTGGTTTTCAGGTCTCTGCCATGCATGTCTGTGTGTGGGGGTGTCACATATGCATGCATGGGGGTTGCAGGCACATGCATTGGGGTTGCACGTGCAGGGGGCGAGGGAGCATGGGGAGTCATGTGCACATGCACAATGGGTGGGGGAATGCAGGGGGTCACCTGGAAATGCACAGGGGCAGGGGGTCACAGGGGGTCACACACACACATTGCTTTGCACTTTCGGCACGCAACAACAAAAAGGTTAGCCATTACTAATGCTCCAGGGCATCAAGAAGAATGCCTGGCATTGGAATGAATTTACCATCAAAGTACTTTGCTAGCTGAAATATGGGCCAATAGCTCTATGCAAATGTTAAGTACTTTACCTCTTATGGAAATCTCTGAGACTAGCAGCTCCTTTTTTTTTTTAATCTTGTAGCCCATTTGCAACATAATTAAGCAGCTTTCTGTCATTTTTACAGGCAAATTTTCAAAAGGAAAGACAGGGTAGAAAGCTCCTTAATAGCCCAAAGTTCTGTCGTTGCTTTACTCTTGGATGACACAAATCTGGCAAAAAACATAATTAAGCTGTATCAATTCTGGGTTGTGCAACGTTTGGGGCTCCTCCAATGGGAGGGGAAATGATGCTTTCAGGCAGTGGTTGCAGCTTTATTTGGCTGTTCGGGCTTTGTCTTTTTTTAAAAATGACATTTTCAGCATTCTACAGGCAGTGTGGGGAGCCAATATGTAATTTCTTGTCAATGTTGAAAATAAGGTGATAATTGGGCATTTATGACTAATTTGTAGGATTTCGGGGAAACTCAAAAGGCAAAAAGTCAAGCTCAAACAATAAGAACTGTTGTTTTTCAAATAAGTGATTGAAAAGGCACATGTGGCAGTCTGCTATCTTCCTCCCAGCTGTCTCTTCACCCAACATTCAAGTAAGGGGGAAAAACACAATACAATACTGTCAATCAGTTCGCACCTTCTCCCCA
>NW_028261385.1:14576136-14608636 GCF_051295495.1 Thamnophis sirtalis | reverse complement strand
GATAGTTGCATTATATAAATATAAATTTACTTATATAGATATATAAATTTAATAAATAGAGAGATATTTTAAAGAAAATTATGTGGCTTGGTATAGCACACCAAATGATAAAAGTAAATAAAATTGTGGAAGGGAGGGAAGGAGGGAGGGAAGAAGGAAGGAAGGGAAGAAAGAAGGAAAGAGAGCAGAAGCAAGAAGAGATATGTGGGCAAACCAAGTTTTAAAGATTGCACAGTAATACTAAACAATAGGGGATGTTGAGGCAGTATCATAGTTATGTGAATATTTGGGGAAATGCAGGAAAATTAAAATGAAAAAGTTTGTGAAGGGCATTTATGGGAGAGCCAAGGTGGCGCAGTGGTTAAATGCAGCACTGCAGGCTACTGCTAGATCAGCAGTTCAGCGGTTCAAATCTCACCGGCTCAGGGTTGACTCAGCCTTCCATCCTTCCGAGGTGGGTAAAATGAGGACCCAGATTGTTGGGGGCAATATGCTGACTCTCTGTAAACTGCTTAGAGAGGGCTGAAAGCCCTATGAAGCGGTATATAAGTCTACTGCTATTGCTATTGCTATATAGCAATAGTACTTAGACTTATATCCCATTTCACAGTGCTTTGCAGCCCTCTCTAAGTGGTTTACAGAGTCAGCCTATTGCCCCCAACAATTTGGGTCCTCATTTTACCCACCTCGGAAAGATGGAAGGCTGAGTCAACCTTGAGCCTGGTGAGATTCGAACTGCCAAATTTCAGGCAGCCGGCAGTCAGCAGAAGTAGCCTGCAGTACTGCACTCTATCCACTGCACCACCGTGGCTCATAGGGGGCAAAGGATGAAAGGAATGGTATGCACGCTCCGTCCCTTTCATATGTGCATCACAATGTTGCAGGGACATACGAAAATATTGAGGGCTTTCATTGGAACAGTGAGATGCTGCTTTCATCACTTTGATGAAAGTGCTGGTCCCTGTGGGTTCTTCTGGTCCAGTGAATATGTTCTGTTTTTTATGGACCATGCAAATTATAGAATGAGTAATTTGTTGCAACTCTGGTTGGAATGAAGGTCCATTTTTTCCCCCGATTTGATGCTGCTAAAATGATTTATGGTTGATGATGTTTAGTTGTTTTGTTCAAATCTTGTAGACCAAGTGCTTGAGGGATAAACAATCCAACTATTTCTATGTATCAGTCAATTTTTGTTTTTGCCTTTGTGGCTTGACAAATTCAGTTGGCCTTATAGTCAGGATTGAAAATGTTCCAATCAATAGATGTTACACAGAGAGGGAGGGAGAGAAAGAAAGAGACGTGTTCCTTCTACTCAAGTGGGTCTTCATCAGAACTACAATACTTTTGATTTGTTTAAGTTGGAGGCCTTATCTGTGTATGCATGTACTGATCAGTGGTGGCATTCAGCTGGTTTGGATCAGTTCAGGCAAACTGGTAGTGTGCATGCATGCAAGCCACATGTAAGAGCAATGTGAATGCGTGGAAGGTCACGCACATGCACGGAAGGCGCTTGCTCACAGTTTCGGTGTGTGGTGAACCAGTGGTAAAATTATGTGAAACCCACCTCTGGTAATGATGCATATTATTCAAACATTTTGCACCTATTCTGAATTCAGACATATCGGAACAGTGCAATTTTCAAGGAAGATTTAAAATCCTTCCCCTCCTAAATCCCCATTTTTGGGGTATATGATGGGCTGACCACAACTCCCCCAACTTCAGTGTTGTGTCTTCTACAGCCAGCCATGATCTGCCATTGAATGCTGTTGCCGTGGTTGTTAAGCAAATCACTGCAGTTCAGTGAAATGACAGCCATTAAATGAATCCAGTTTCCTTCATTAAAATTTTGCTTGTTGAAAGCTCTCAGGAAGGTTGCAAATGGCAGTCAATGACCATGGATACTGTGACCATCATAAATACTGTCATGGCCCAAGAGATCCCAGTTTGGAGTAGGAGTTGGAAGAAGAGCCACCCAGTGGGGATGGCACGTCTCCCCCTCGAATGTTTGGAGAGCACAGGGGCTGAGGACGATGCTGTCCCAGACTCCTCTCGCATTAGGGGAGATGGTTGACCAGACAGGGAGCTGCCTGCCCTCACAAACACAGTGGAGGATCAGCTGCAGATAGGCAGTGGAGATGAGAAATAGCAGACTCCCTCTGATGAGGAACAGCTACCTCCCCCATTCAATCCAAGGGCATGGAGAGTGGAGCGGAGACAAGCTCAGAGGAGATCTGCAAGGCAGCAGCAAGGTGAGGATGCCACCATGCCCCTCCTCACAAGGAACACCTGGCTTGAGTTGATTTAATCAGAGGCCAGGGGAGATTGCCAAGGTGGCGCAGTGGTTAAATGCAGCACTGCAGGCTACTTCAGCTGACTGCAGTTCTGCAGTTCGGCTGTTCAAATCTCACCGGCTCAGGGTTGACTCAGCCTTCCATCCTTCCAAGGTGGGTAAAATGAGAACCCGGATTGTTGTTGGGGGCGATATGCTGACTCTGTAAACGGCTTAGAGAGAGCTGAAAGCCCTATGAAGCGGTATATAAGTCTAACTGCTATTGCTATTGCTACTGCTATTGTCCCTTCATCAGGGACAATCGTTTTACTTTCTGTGTACTTCTCTGGCCTTGGAAAAACTCTGCTTTGGATCGTGTTTCTGCCTACGGATGCTGAACCTTGCTTGTGGACTCCTGACCTTGCCTTGTGGACCTTGAACCTTGTTTATGACTTACAGACCTTTGCCTTGTGGACTTGCATCTTGTTTCTGGACTACGGACTTCCTCCTTGCCTTGTGAATTGCCTCTGGTGATTATTAGCTTTAGTTTGTGTGACTGTGCTGCGCTGACTACGGGTGGCTGCCTTCAGGAAAGTTTGGAGTGGACCTTTACGGACTATTGTAAGGCCATTTGCTATAGGATAGCATGGCAGCAAAGGACTTTATTGCAGCCTGCATCTGTCTAAATCAGGGGTGTCAAACTCAATTTCACTGAGGGACGCATCAGGGTTGTGTTTGATCTCGGGGTGCTGGGGTGGATGTGGCCAGGATGGGCATAGCCAACTTGATGATGCTTGTGTCGGGGGCAGCTGTAGTGGCCTAGGCACTCTGCCAATGAAAATGGGCTCCCGAGCTCCATTTTTGGCTGGAATGGCCTCCTGAAATGCTCTGCCAGCAAAAACGGAGCTCATGGGGCCACACATGGCCTTGTAAGCTCTGTTTTTGGCTAGGACACCTTCCTGCAAACCTCTGCCAGCAAAAACGGAGCATGCAGCCCTCCCAAGATCCATTTTTGCTGGCAGAGGCACCACGGATGGTCCTTCATGGGTGGCCCTTCACGGGTGATCCTTCACTGTTTCCAGGGTGACCCCATAGGCAAGAGCTAAGCAACCATGGATAGGATCTGGCCCCTGGGCCTTGAGTTTGACACCCCTGGTCTAGACAACCTGGATCATACAAATACAGTTGCCATGCTCCTGAATCATGATCAAATGAGCATTAAGTTGCTGTGATAGTTATAAGTGCAAGGATGTGTTGTAAGTAAGTTTTTTTCAACATCATCATCCTATAACTTCAAATCATTGTTAAATGAACTGTCATAAATTGAGGACTACCTGTACCTCTGATTTTCTTCATAAGCTATTTCTAAAGGGACAAGTTCTCTGTTAAATCAACACTTGCGTAGGAGGAGCAAGTTCCAGAGAAAATGTTATCTGGTCCATGAATCCCTAAGGATAATTTGTTTGATAATTTAGAGAGCTTTTCCTTTGAGTTCCATAAAATCATCTATTTGTTAGACATCCGACTGGGAAGGTAGCATATTTTAAAACATTTTTAAAAAGGGAAAAGTAATTTCACAATTTCAGATAAATGTATCCTTGTAAAGGCTTCAAAAGACAAAGAAGAACCAGGAACAAATTATAATGAGTATTTTTGGAGATGAAATGCTACTTCTTCTTTCTTTGTTGTTTTCTCAAGAGTGTATGTTTCTTTTAATGGAAATATTTCAAAAATTCTAGAACTATTAGTTACCTGGAGTGAGCCTCCTGCAGTTTGCTTCACTTATTTCTTGTGAACAAATGTACCGTATTTTTTGGAGTATAAGATGCACCTTAATTTTTGGAGAGGAAAATAGAAAAAAAAATCTGTCTACCAGATATTCATCCGGCTAGCATGCTTAGTCTGATCAGCTTCAGCACATAAATTTGCTGGTTTTGAGCGTGTGCCTGTGCACTGGTTGGAGATTAAAAACAGCTTCTAAAGCACAGCTGATCATCGGAGAGAGAAGCAATGAGAAAAGCTGGGGAAGCCTAGAAGATCACTTCACTCGTTAGTGCCTCATTAGGGCCGGAAAAAAAAGCTTCCAAAAAGCTATTTTCGGAGTATAAGATGCATCCAAAATTTCAGCCTCTTTTTGAGGGGGGGGTTGTAAAAGTGCGTCTTATACTCCGAAAAATATGGTAGTTTGTAACTTTTCTTTTTTTCACTTTTTGCTCTCCGTGACATAAAACCTTCTTCCTACGCAAATGTTTTAAAGAGGTTGGGCTATGCACCAGGAGACGAATTAGATGGTACATTTTGCAGCAGCGGAAAAAATGGCAATGCTCTACTATATTAAGAATATGAATCGTGTTGTTCATTGTTCAGGCAACTTCTCTTCTACTGTCTTAACATAACTTATAACACCCCTTAAGACAGGTTAGTATTATTCCAAGAAAAATGAGAAAGAACATTTCCCTTAAGATTTTTTTCCCCCCTTGCAAGAGACAAGCTATATTGAGTATTCCTGGTACACTGAACCATTTTATTAAACTATTTATGGAACTCTTTCTTCATACTTTCTCTTTTTTTTTAACATGGTCTCATTTTAACATTGCAGATCCAAGAGTTATAACCTATCATTAATGTGCTGCAAAAATGTCACATTTATCTTCCTGTGAAACTTTTCCAGCTTACAATAACCTGTACTTATGGAAAATGATTTAAAACAGTGATGCCCAAGTAACAACATAAAACCACTTTTGGTGAGTTGGGCTACTAATCTTTCTGGCTCAGCAGTATCCCTTCCAACTAATAATTCTGGAACGAGCTCCCCGTGGAGATTCGGAACCTCACCACCAGTGGTGGGTTTCAAAAAATTTTCGAACCTACTCTGTGGGTGTGGCCTCCTTTGTGGGAGTGGCTTGCCAGCCATGTGACCTGGTGGGAGTGGCTTGCCGACCATGTGTTTTCTTTCTTTCTTTCTTTCTTTCTTTCTTTCTTTCTTTCTTTCTTTCTTTCTTTCCTTCCTTCCTTCCTTTTGTCTTTCTCTCCCTTTTTCCTTTTTTTCATCTCTCTCACTTTTTCTTTTTTTCTTTTTTTCTTTCTTCTTTTCTTTCTCTTTCTCTTTCTCTCTCTGTGTGAGTCTGTGTGTGTGTGTGTGTGTGTGTGTGTGTGTGTGTGTGTCAGTGGGTTTCAACAAATTTTGGAATCTCTTCTGTAGATGTGGCCTGCTTTCCGAGTCCACTGGTGGAACCTCTTCTAACCGGTTCGGTAGATTTGACAAACCGGTTCTACCGAATAGGTGTGAACTGGTAGGAACCCACCTCTGCTCACCACCCTTCAGGCCTTCCGCAAAGCCCTTAAAACCTGGCTGTTCCGACAGGCCTGGGGTTGACGATTCCCGTCCCCGCTCGAACTGTGTGGCTGTTGATTGTTTTTAAATTCTTTTTGTAGTTGCTTGTTTGTTGTTTTCCCCTTGTCTGTATTCCCTCCCTTTGATTTGTTAGCCGCCCTGAGTCCCTCCGGGAATAGGGCGGCATATAAATGCAATCAAATCAAATCAAATCAAATCAAATCAAATCAAATCAATAATTCTTGGCCATGGGTATTTCCAAGATATTGATGGAAGGCTGTGAATCTGGGGCTTTCTGCAGGAAACACCAGGGGTGGTATACACTTACCTTCCCTAACAGTTTGCAAATGTGAGTGCTTGCACGTGCCACCTCCGTGAATACAGACATGAACTTTTGGCTAAAAAAAAAAGTGCCTCAATGGGATGCCATAGAGCCGGGCGCGGTTGGGCGGAGCCCCCTGTGAATTCTGCTTTTGGTTCAGGCAATCTGGTTCGAACCGGTAGAATATCACCACTGGGACCCCTCGACTTACAATCAGTGGTGGGATTCAGCCAGTTCGCACCACTTTGGGAGATTCGGTTATTAGCTATCTGAGCAGTTTGGTGAACTGGTTCTTGGAAGAACTCATTAGGACAGAGAACCAATTGTTAAATTATTTGAATTCCACCACTGCTTATGAGCATAATTGAGACTATAAGTTATTTCTTTCCTGTTTTTGATTGGCATCTGGTTCAAATTATTTTTTTAAGAACAACTTTATTAATTTATAATATAGCATACAAAAAAATACAAAAGCAAAAAGAAGGAGAAATAGGGAAGGGAAAGGGGGGAAGGGAAAAGTGTGAAAAAAGAAAGAAAAGGCATTGACTTCTGACTCCCTTTGGTGCAGTAGAATAGGGCAATAGTGTCAAACCACAACTTTTTAGTTTTACATAATAGTTTAAACTAGTCATTTCTGTAACACCGTATCTATCTAATAGGTAAAACCCAAAATCAAAGTTTCATTTTTTCAACTTTGCTTGTCAGACATTGCCTGGAAAGGTCTGCAAATGGTGGTCACATGAATCCAGGATGCTGCAACTATAGTCAATACATGCTAGTATAGGAGCCCCCAAATTTTGATCATGTGACAATGGGGAACAGTTGTAAGTGCAAAGACCAATTCTAAGTCATTTTTTTTCCCAGTGCTCTTATAACTTCAGATGGAAGGAACATGGTGGCTCACATGGTTAGGATGCTGGATTGACAATCAGCAAGCCTGTGTTTGAGACCTGGGTGCTGCTGCATGGTGGGGTGAACTCCCATCATTCACTCTAGCTCCTGCCAGACTAGCAGTTCAAAAGTGAGCAATCACAAGTACCGTATTTTTTGGAGTATAAGACGCACCAAAGTTTTGAAGAGACAAATTTTTTAAAAAGGTTTTGCACTCTGCAAACCTCCCAGAAATGGTCCGTTTTTTGCAAAAATGGTCCGTTTTTTGTCCAAAAAAGGGCACTAGGAAGTTTATAGAGTGCTCCTCGGGGGTTGGGGGGGGGAATTGAGCAAAAAAATTGCCCATTTTTTTCTCGTTTCTGCCATCTCCACCCCCCCAGGAGCTCTCTGAATGCTTCCTACAAGCTATGCATGGACATTTTGTTGAAGGGGGCAAGGTTTCAGGAAGCAAAAAATGCTGTATTCAGTGTATAAGACGCATCCAGATTTTCAGCCTCTTTTTTGAGGGGAAAAAAAGTGTGTCTTATATTCCGAAAAATACGGTAGATACTGTAGATGGGTATCACTTCAGTAGGCACATTAATGGGGACATGAAAGGAGCCCACAACCAGCTGTGCCCTGGGCAACAGTGGTGTCACTGGCTAATTGTTTCAGCATGGAAGTACCTTGGTGCTTTTGACCTTGGTGCTTTTGTGAGGTTTCCAATGTTTTTAAGCCAGGGTTTAGAATACCATTGGCTGGATGAACTCCCATTTGTAGCCACTCCCAGAGATGATTAGGGAACTAGAGGCTAAAACATATAAATAACGGTTACAGGAACTGGGCATGACTAGCAGGGGGAGATTCTGGCAGGTACTACTGCTGGTTCACTCATGTACATGCTTTGCGTGTGCGCTTGCTTGATGGGCATGCACAGAACTGAAAACAAGATGATGGTGCCACCGGTGCCACCCGGGGAACCGGTTCAGGAGCGTGGCAGGCCTGGGTTGCTTCTGGTTCCAGCAGCTCAGGCCCCCAAACCTCTACTACTTCATCTGAACCAGTCCGAACCAGTAGGAATCCACCACTGATGACTAATCTAGTGAAGAGAAGGACCAGGGGAGACATGATAGCAGTGTTCTAATATTTGAGGGCTGCCACAGAGAGGATGGGGGTGGGGAATCAACCTGTATTCCAAAGCACCTGAAAGCCAGACAAGGAATAATGGATGAAAACTGATCAAGGAGGGATTCAACCTAGAAATAAGGAGGAATTTTCTGACAGTGAGAACAATCAACCAATGGAAGTGAAGTTGCCTTCAGAAGTTGTGGGAGCTTCATCACTGGAGGCTTTCAAGAAGACACTGGACTGCCATCTATCAGAAAAGGTATAGGATCTCCTGCTTGCATGGGGGGTTGGACTAGATGACCTACAAGGTCCTTTCCAACTATTTTAATCTCTTAGACATGAATGGGATGGGACTCTAAATGCTAACTGAATGGCTGTAAGTTGAGGTCCACCTCTAACCTCTGTCCCCGAGTTATCGCTCCTTCCTGAATTCTACTTTCCATTATTCATCATGGCATCTTAATGGTCCTATTCTAACTTTACAAAACCTGGGAAAACTTGACCACTGGGAACACAAAGGCATTGAGCTTGAATGAAAGATGAGTCAGGAGAGAAGATGCGAATGGTGGTGGAAACTGTAGTAGCTTGCATTACCACGGATGCCCGATCTCTGAATGAGTCCTTATTTTCTTACTCTGGCTGACATCTCTCCTTTGGCTGTCTAGAGCTAATTAACTTCAGTTTAGCAAAATAATAAATGTTAAGAAGTCCCCTCCTTCTCCCCCCCTCTCTCTTTTGGGGTATACTGGCATTATAGTTCCTCAAATTATGCCTGAATTTGGTATTTTGAAATGTAAAATGGCTGGAGCAGAGATCATTATCATAAGGCCTGCACGGAGTTAAAGCCACCAGTGAAAATATAATACGTTTCTTTGCAGCATAATCATTTAATTTTGCTCCATCAGTAGTCTTTCCAGCTGAATCCTGACAAAGGCACAATGGACTCATTTTAGCAGGTAGTCAAATTTATCAAAAAGGGGCTGTTATGGACTCTGCCGCATATCCAGGGTGGATAGGTCAGGTTTTTTCATTTCCAAACAGAAGGATAATTAATTCACGTATTAACAGAGCTGCTTCCATATGGATGGATCTCTGTGTAATTGCCGTAGCATCTCTAATGAGGGATGCTCATTGGCTGAATGCGTGAACGACACAGCGCTTTCAAACTGAGAAGCCATAATTTCACATTCTGGTGGTAAATCGTTCAACCGTCATTATTCCTCTTTGCAGAGCTGAGAATACTGAACTATGAGGCAAGGAACTCCCATACCCTCCTGGTAACTTGCACTATGATATTACTATTTAATTAATCTCCATATTTTCATTAGGAGAATTTGTAGAGTGGGAAAACATTATTGATTCCTCACATTATTCTTCTAATAAGGGTGGGATGGAAGTACATTGGCATGCCACAAAATACTAAGTACACAAAGAAGAGGGGGCCAACCTATTCTCCAAACACCTGAAGTCAGGACAAGAAGCAATGGATGGAAACTAATCAAGGAGAGAACCAACCTGGAATGAAGAAAAAATTACCTGACAGAGAGAACAGTTAATCAGTGCAACGACTTGCCTCCAGACGTTGTGAGTGCTCCGACACTATAGGTTTTTAAGAAGAGATTGGACAACCATTTGTCTGAAATGGTACAGGATTTCCTGATTGAGCAATGGGTTGGACTAGAAGACCTCCAAGGTCTCTTCCAATGCTATTATTCTGTTATTCTGGCATATCATAAATGGAAGGTTTGTACATTTTTAAGGCATAATGGATCCAGATATTTTTTTAAAGATGTGGAAGAAATTTTCTTTAATGTATTCAGTTCTTTCTACAGTAGCATAGACAAGTACAGGCTATGAAGAAGGGGAAAAAGTGAAACAGGTGGTACACAGTGGTGGGATTCAGCCAGTTCGCACTCCTAACTGGAGAACCAGTTGTTAACTTTCAAAGCAGTTCAGAGAACCGGTTGTTGGAATAAACCTCCTTTTGTTTTTCCCCACTTTACAGGGCTATTCCTGTAAGCAAGGCAGAAAGGAAACATTCTGGTGTTGTTTCTAGCCTAATCTTTATTGCCCTGCTTACAGAAACTGCCTCTCCGGTTAACCCTTATTAAATTGTAACAGCTAAGGTGAAGCTCCCATCGATGTAAGTGATGTTGAGTTGGCCACGCCCACACGTTCACATGACCACAGAGCCATGCCTAGCCAGCTGGTCACTAGGGCAGAGAACCAGTTGTTAAATTATTTGAATCCCACCACCAGTACATGGACTCCTTTGGGAACTTCTGGCCCAATTGCCAATGTGGCTTCTTAGGAGTATCCCATTGGCAACCTATGGGAGAATTTGATTCAGGGAAAGATAATAGGATTTTCATTCTGCCTTGAGGAAGAGGTACAGGAGGACAGAGATGAGATGGCTGACTTCCCATGATTGTTCCCTGGAAAGTACAGACTAACTACAGGCAGTTCTCAATACATAACCATTCATTAATCAATTGTTCGAAGTTACAATGTTAGTGAAGAAAGTGGCTTATGACCTTTCCTCACACTTAAAATTATTGCAGCATTCTGACGAGCACAGGATCGACATTTGGGTGTTTGGCAATGGTTTCAGTGACCTAGGGACACATAATTGCTATTTTGCAGCCAACGTCCAACAAGTCACTGGGGAAAGCTGGATTTGCTTAGTGACTGCATGATTCACTTATCAACTGCTGCGATTTGCTTAACAATCTTGGCTAAAAAATGTCACAAAATCAAGCATGACTCATTTAACAATTGCATTGCTTAGCGACAGAAATTCTGGTCCCAATGTGGCCGTAAATCAAGGGCCTCCTATGGTTACCTGAAATTTCCTAAGCCTTTAGGGAATTTTGGGAGAGGAGATAAAGGAAGGGTAACAACATACTGAACCTTGCATTTTAAACTGTTTTCAGCATCACTAAATTCAGCATCACTAAATTCAGCATCACTAAATTCAGCATCAAAAAATTGTAGAATATGCATGTAACAGACCTGGTACTTAAACTAGACAGCTCCATTTCCTGTCACAAAGACACGTGATATGCACAGGTAGCCAGATTTCACACATCCTTTTTAAGCGATGATGTGGATTGGCTTAGTTTTGACTTGTGTGAACGCAGAAAACTGTGGTTTGTCTTAATTCAATAAATTTAGGCTAAGCAACACTGGCTTAGTGCCTTATACCTGGGATGTCCGTGTTTGGTTTTCGATGTTTTGTGATGAGAATGTGTGAAAAAGTCATCTCAGGCACAATAACTCAAGTAACAGAGCAGCAAAAAGAAGAGATCTTGGAGGCCTTCTAACCCAACCTCCTGCTCAAGCAGGAAACCTTATACTATCTCAGACAAATGTTTCTCTTCTTAAAGACCTACAGAGTTGCAGCATTTATAATTCTGGAGGCAAGTCGCTCCACTGGTTTATCGTTCTCACTGTTAGGAAATTTCTCCTTACTTCTAGGTCTGCTTGATTAGTTTCCATCCATTGCTTCTTGCCCTGCCTTCAGGTGCTTTGGAGGGTAGTTTGACTCCCTCTTCTTTGTGGCAGCCCCTCAAATATTGGAACACTGCTGTCATTTCATCCGTAGTCCTTTTCCCTAGACTAGACGTACCCAGTTCCTGCAACCGTTCCTCATATGTTTTAGCCTTCAGTCTCCTGATCATCTTTTTTGCTCTTCTTTGCACTCTTTCTAGAGTCTCAACATGCTGTCACCATTGTTTTAGTGAGATCAATTCCTTCCTTCACTTGCAGTTATTAAGTCAACTGTAATGTCTCTGAGACTGATCTCCCAGACTGGTACCATCCCTATCCTAGCACTTGGGATGACATCATCGCCACTAAAAGAAATAAACTTACTTTATCCAATCGTATGTGTTGCTGTAAGAGAGAGGGGTGGGTAAACAAAGTAAGATAAAGACAGCATCCCTTCCAACTCACCTGTCAGTGATCTGGTGGTGGCGCTCTCATAAAGAGGCACTCCTTCCCCAGCATTGTTAAACGCCTTCAGAGATATGACATAATGGGAACTTGGTTCTGTAAATGAAGCAAATATAACATCATCAGAGTTAACAAAGTGAAGCAGAGTTGGGCGATCATCATAAGCCTGCTTGCCAAATCAAATATGCATACTTAACATGATTTTCCTTGATTTCGTTCAAATGAGCGATACAAATGTATTTAAGTGCTATATTGATTAAGATGGATCTTGGCTTTTTTGAGGAGCCTTTGGTTAAGCCACCTTATGTTATGGTCTGTGAATTAAGAATTTGAGAATCTGGAGAGAGAAGCTTTGAAGCTCCCCAAGAGTGAAACTGTTTTAAGAGATTGGAAACTAGGCTACATTTTTTCACCATCCACTGATTATGATTACTGATATTATGCTGTATGTATTGTTTTCTATATCATTGTTCTTTGCATAGTGGCCTTGGAGGGCATCTAAAATCTAATGAAATAAATAATTAAGCTAATAAGTAAGCAAATAAGCAAATCAATCAATCAATTTTGTATAATCAGTGAAGAAATAAATAACCAAATACATTAAAAACAACAACTGCATGCCAGAAAAAAGTAAAATCTTAAGAAAATCTCAGAATGATCCATACATTTCTCACTCATATAATATCCAATGTTCAAAATTAATTTTCAATCATATTTCCAGTCCTATTAACAAAAAAAGGAAAGGAAATAAAATTGTTCATTTCTTCCCAGGTTCATTTGGAGGAGCAATAAATAACTGCTGAGCTACTGGAAACGGTAGGAAACTAATTTTTTCTGCCCATTTTATTTAACCCCTGATCATATCCAATCGATTCTAGTTTACTTGGTAGATCATAAGGTGTTTAAGTTCAGAACTACCTGTTGCAACTTTCATGAGAAAAGTAGCCTCAACTAGACTCAGTCAGAATTCTGAAGATATCACCAGAGAACATTAAAAGGTCATCACACAGTTCTCTGATTTCATTTTCCCCCTTTCTGTTTTTATCATTGACCCCTTCCTTATGAATCCTGGCAAAAATAGATAAGTTCTTTTTAGTGAGGAGGTCCCTGGTGCTCTCTGAACTTGGCTGTTTTTTTGCAGGCATCTCATTGTCAGATTAGGTAATGAACTAATCTAGCACTGATGATGTTACCTACTTTGGTTAATGAAACGTCTGCAAGAAAACAACCAAACTCAGGGAGTACTAAGGACCTCTCATTCGGGGTGAAATGCTACTGGTTTGGACCAATTCACTTGAACTGGTAGTAAAAAAATGCTATCGGTTTGTCTGAATGGGTAGTAAAAAAATGCTACCGGATCAGGCAAACCAATATTTCCGACGATCAGCTGTGATGCACGATTTATATTAGCTAGAAAGCAGGATTTCCTGCTTTCTAGCTAATCTAAATCGCGTGGCACAGCGGATTCTCTCTCTTGCTGTTCTACTTACTTTTGCAGGCATGCTCAGTAGCAGGCTCCGTCCACCTGCCCAGACATCATCACATCCTTTTTTGATGTTCTGCGCATGCGCAGAGGCGGGCACTCACATTTGTGAACCAGTAGAAAAGGTAAGTTGATTTCACCCCTGCTCTCATTTCAAATCTGAGCTACATATACGCCCCTCCATCAACCATGTTTTTAAAATTAAGACCAATATTTGTCCTTATGGAAGCAGTTGTGTTTCAAAAAGGCAGACGGTCAAGGACAACAACAACAATGGGTTGTGAAGGGCAACTCATTAAAACTGTGTTTAAATCAAATGATGCTATATAAAAAACCACTTTCAGGGGTGAAATGCTACTGGTTTGGACTTTGGAATTAGCAATTATAATTTGGCAGCAAACTGTAAGGTGACCAATCCCCGAGCACATTTATTGCTCTAAGAGTGAATAGCTATATACATTTGGCTGGGAAAAGCAATGAGCATCTCAACCATCCACCTTGCAACCACATTCTGAGATACAACTTGCCATCGCACATGGGATACATCACTGGAACAGCACACATCTTAAACTGTTGCTCACTGCTATGCCTGGCTATTGAATAATCACCCCTGCCAGTTTCTTGGTGATAGGAGACCTACTCAAAATATTCATTAAAAACAAATCCATCTTGTTACTGCTGAGAGTTTCTCAGCTGCTCAGTTGGTAAAATAAAGTGGATTTGCTTGACTTGATTGCAGGAGCTATGCATTTCACCACCACATACAGAAAAAAACAATTCTCCTTACGAAAAAAAAATATCATTAAAGATACATATCTATATTTAGAAATCAAGTTGTTCAATTCTCAACTAATTGGACTCAGCATTTCTCTTTGCTGCTATAGACATTCTTAAAACTACATTTTATAAAGTTTCATCACGTGGCAAGAAAGAAAAAAACATCTCAAGTATAACATAACTATAAATAATCACTTCAGCTACTATTTCAAAATAATTACACAAAATACTTTCTTGAAGTGGTACAATGAATGTTTTAAAGCACTTAACTTTGGTAATAATATATAAGTAACATATTAGCAATGTTGTAACACACACAAATACACTTGTATATGCACACAGTGTACAATATATACAGCACATATACATGTACGTATGTATATGTATATAATTTCCTTCAAGTTAAGTTTTGACCTCTGGTAGCTATATGGATAAGATCCTGAAGTTTTGTGTTCAAAACTGGTTTGCCATTGCATCCTTTCTAAGGCTGATTGAGACAGACTAGTTCAATGCTTCCCAGCTGGATTTGGATCTAAGGCAGGACTAGAACTCACAATAGAATAAAATAGAATTATTTGATATGCAAAGCAACAAAGTAGTAATAATTATGATACCAATAAGAGGGAGTAGTAGAGAAGATGAAAAGGATACTACTATTACTACTATACAACATGAGTACATATATTTAGACATTAAAAGAGTGTGAGATTTAGGGGTTCAGCAGAATGATGACAGGAGGGGGAAAATGTCCTTGTGTCCAGATGTTTGGCATGCAAACCCCTATAGTGGCATTCTGAGGGGAAGAGTTGAAACAATGTATGTTCAGGATGTGAGGGGTCTGAAGATATTTTTTCAGCCCTCTTTCTGACCTGTGCAATATACAGCTCCTCAGTGGAAGACAGACTGGTTTCAATTGCCCCCCCGCCCTGCAGTACTAACTATCTATTGATGCCTGTACCAGTCTGTTTGGTTACTGTACCAAACCAGACAGTTATCAAAATACAGATGACAAACTTGAAAATTACTCTGTAGAATTGTATAAACAACTCCTGGGGCAGTCTGAATTTTCTTAGTCGAAGCAGGAGCATTCTTTGTTGTGCGTTGTTGGCTAACACATGAGAATCGATGATGATTCTCATGTTTTAGTCCAATGCCTTTAATTACCGCTCTTATTGTACAGAGAAGAAAGAAAAGGGAGGGAGGGAGGGAAGGAAGGAAGGAAGGATGGATGGAGGAATGTTAGAAATTTAGAAGAGTATTGAAGCAAAACTAGCTGAGAACAACCAAGAAAAACATATTTATGGATTATTTCCAAATCCTTGTAAACAAATCCTTCTTTTTTCTTTCTCCAGATAATGCTGACCCTCATCCATAAAGAAGAAATCTACTAGCTTAGTGTTATTGGGTTGGACATAAGCTAGAAGCCTAATTAAATTATTCATTCTCTTAGCTACCAGTTTTCTTCATATCCATGCTACTTATTGAGAGTTGTCTGAACTATTGATTCAAATCAGTTCTCACTTTCAGCTGATGGGGAGTTAAAAATCTTGACTGGCTTTCAAATTAATAATTCAACATTTTTTTGGTGTTACACAATCAGTCTTCATGGAAGTGGCTAAATCTTTTCCTTTCATACTAGGAATGAAATTTTAACAGCACATTTCCAATTAAAGAAGGGTGCTGGACAAAGGAAAGTATAAGTCAAACCACTGGAGCCTCTAGCCCAGTCTTGGTCACAATGATTGGCAGTTGTAGAATTCAAGCAGAGTTTTTCTTTGTCAAAACTGCCAGTGGCAAAATATTAAACCCGAGACCTACAGCAGGTGCTGCGTGCAATCCCAGGGCCATTTTGGCTCTTGGCTTCAGCTTGTATGGCCTTCAAAAGACTTTTGTAAAAACATAATTAAGATCCTTGGCAAGAGCAATTTATCCTGTTGCTAGCTAGTCCACCATGCTATTTGGAAAAAAGGAGACAGAGTAAAGCACAGTATCAAGAGGAAAGTAAAAGAGAAAAGAACATTAGAAAGAATGATAACAGGGAACTGGGGCTCCATGTAACTTTGGTACCCCATATTATTCATTTCGGGTGGTTCAGTTTAAGGCAAGTTATGACTTCACTGTGGCCAGAGGATTGGATGAGTGCTACCTATACCAAAATGGAGTTCAAGAACCCCCTCCCTTCAATCCTGAAACAATTTGGTCAGTGTCTGGGTTGAAAGCTGAAGTCATCCCCTTCTGCAGCATTGGTCTGAAGAATCAAAAGAGGCATGGATCTATTGATCCCTCACATCCAAGATATAAATTGTTTCACCTTCTACCCTCAAAACGATGCTATAGAGCACTGCACCCCAGAACAACATGGCACAAGGACAGTTTCCCCCCCGAATGCCATCACTCTGCTAAACAACTAATTCCCACAACACTGTCAAACTATTTACTAAGAATGTATTACTATTCTTCTTCTCTTCCTTCCTAGTACCTCTTTCCTAGTATCTATCTCTTCCCACTTATGACTATAACCATGTTGCTCGTATCTTTATAATTTATATTGTTTTATTTGTTTCCTAGTATGATTTGATTGCTTATTAGTAACCTATGACTATCACTAAGTGTTGTATCTTATGATTCTTGATGAATGTATTCTATCTTATTTTTCTTTAAGTACACTGAGAGCCTATCCACCAAAGACAAATTCCTTGTGTGTCCAATACACTTGGCCAATAAAGAATTCTATTCTATTCTATCCTATTCTATTCTATTCTATTATCATATTCTATTCTATGAGTTTAAGATGACTTGAGTTGTTTCAATTAGGAAAGTAGGAGGCCTTTTTCCTTTGGTGAATGCATGTCAGGGTTCCAAATAGATTCCAAAATTAAATTAGAGTCCAAGGCAAAAGTTTCCTCAAAGTTCCAATTTATTAAAAGAGCCATGTTGACACATCTGAGAAAACCCAAATCTGAAAGCTTCCAGGTTTTCCCACCGAGTTGAAAGTTCAAGCTTCTGACCAACACCCACAAGTCCATCACATGGTCCAATCCTCAACTGCCACGATGACAGATTCCACCCATCCAATTCTGGCCAGGTGCAGAGATAAAGATGACGTTGGCTTTCTAAGAAGAATGTTATTATGGCTACATATCACCCAACTCTGTATAATCCCCCCTCCCATTTTCCCACAATAGAAAGTAGACAGTAGAAAGTGTGGCAGGCCTGAAATCCAAAAGAAAAGATGGTTTGCAGGCATAACAGTAGGTTAGAAACACCCCTCAAGTGGCACATTTTCCAATAAACACTCAGTCCACATTGCTGGTGTCTTCAAACTCCATCTTCCATTCTTACCAGGAACAGCTTCTATTCCCAAGGGAAAGAAGGTCACCTAGCCAAAACAATCCTCACTATCGATTTGCTCCTTCCCCCCACCTTAAGAATATGGCGAGTCCGAAAAACCTCCTTACATAGTAAAGAGAAAGAAAAGAAATTTATAATAGAGAGCTAAATAAAATGGTTACACATATGTCAAAATCGAGCTCGACACCTTACATGTTATGTCTCTGTGAGTTGTTTTGGATGGATTTTTGCTGAAATACTTGGGACAGTCTCAAAGTGGAGAAAGCATAAGCTTGAGAGACTGACATCCTTGATATGAAATTCCATATTTCATTTCAATTTATAATCCTGGACATGCTGAGGATGATTAATCCTATTATTTAAATGCCAAATGAATCAATATTACTTATTTTACAATACTGCTCAATGATTCTCTACCCCCATATTTTGTAATTACTTTTATGTCCTACATTGATACATTTGGTTAATATTACTAATGAGATGGATGGCATGTTCACTGCCAGAAAAAGAAGCCTACTTTTTTTTTTAAAAAAAATGGCCTGATGAATAACCGGAGCAGTTATTCATTCATAACACTCGAGGGTGATCAGATCATTCTCCCAGAATTATTCATCGTACTGGTGCTCACTGCATCCACACTGACTGAGCAGAAATCATTTGGTATGCATGGAGATGAATGCATAGATTTATTCACAAAATTTCCACAATTAACTTTTCGGCTAAGAACGTGATTTGCAAGGAATGAATTTGCACAAGGTCCCTTCCCATAATTGTACATAAAAGGGAAAGGAAAGGGAGTTGTTTCTATAGCAACATGGCTGACCACTTTCTCCTGTCCTTTGGTAAAAGAAGTCCAATTAATGTTTTCATTGTTATGGGTCATTAGAGAGAAGGGGGTCCATAAAAGCCAACAGCTTCTTTTCTACAAACTCAAACCCTACCCACCCTACCCTACTCATTAATCCCCATTACCCATTCCTGAATGACATCCACAAGTAAAAGAACTCATTTTAGCAGCTTCTTTTATAAAGTGCAAATGAGCCTTGATGGATCATGAGATGCCAAGTAGGAAAAAAATAATATTTGTACCTCACCAAATAATTTTGTTAGCTAAATAATACTGGAATATTTGGAAATAATAGTGATATGTAAGTTGTGCATAGATAGCTAGACAGATAATGATGGATAATGATGATAGCTAGAAAGCCAGATAGATAGATAGATAGATAGATAGATAGATAGATAGATAGATAGATAGATAGATAGATAGATAGATAGAAAGATGATAGATAGATAGATAGATAGATAGATAGATAGATAGATAGATAGATAGATAGATAGATAGACAGACAGACAGACAGACAGACAGACAGACAGACAGACAGACAGACAGGATATACCAACGGACAGACAGAGAGACAGACATTAATTAATACAATTAGATGCTTGGATGTATTTCAATATCTAGAGAAAACAAATTAATTCAATTTAGCAGACCATACCTAAAGGACAGGTTAGGCAGAAGTCTGCTTAAAGTGGGCTTTGTCTTCTTTTGAAAGTAATTGCCTTACTTCTAAACTTGAATGGAAAACCTTTCACAGACCACTAAACATATGGATGGATAGACTGAGGACCTCCAAGAAGATGATACATCATAGCTAAAGTGCTATCATCCTTCCCTCGGTATCTTTCAAAGATTTTTCTGTCTATGGACCCAAGACAGATTCCTTGTCTGTCCAATCATACTTGGCCAATAAAGAATTCTATTCTATTCTATTCTATTCTATTCCATTCCATTCCATTCCATTCTGTAAGAAATGAATAGAGTATGGTGGTGATCACCGTCCACTGCAAGAAGATAGCTGAAGACCCCCAAAGCTGCAGAAAAGGTTTGAGGAAGCCAAGGCATGCCATAGATTAACCAGAAACACTTGCAACGTCTTCAAGAAAACCTCCAAGCTCAGACACCATCAAGGATCCCTCCCCTCCTCATATGGAATATGATTGGAGTGTCTTATGTGGTAACAGAGGACTAGAGATGATAGAGGACAATGCCAAGATGCCTGGAGTGAGGACAGAAGCATATGAAAATACAGAGTGCTTTCAGTGCTCCCCAAATATTGGCAGGGGATGTGAAGGACCAAAACAATAGTAGCATGTCCTGAGAGAATACATGTGATATAAAGATGCAATGTATTGGCAGCAGATATGGAATGCTGAGAGAGTCATATAGGAACACAGAACATGTCCCTACAGATATGTAGTTAGTTGATCAGGATACTGCTAGGAAAGAAAATGTATGTATGTACTTTACTTTACTCTACTCTTTACTCATTACTTTACTCTTTACTTTTTACTCTTTAGTTTACACTTTATTTTACTTTACTTTAGCTCTTGGGCCATAGCAAAGTGCAGAGTTCCAGACACAGATTATTACTAAAATCTGATAAAAAACAATTTAAAATGGAACTGGATAAAATACAAGTTAAAATGAAATTGGAATAAAATATGATTTTAAATGAAATTGGAATAAAATATGATTTTAAATGAAATTGGAATAATTTGCTATAGTTGCCCAATTGAAGGCAAAAGGAGAAGGGGGTGGCAGAGGATGAGATGGTGAAATAATGCCATCGACGCAATGAACACAAATCTGCACAAACTCCAGGGTATAGGGGAGGACAGGGGAGCCTGACATCCTATGGTCCATGAGTCTCAAAGAGTTGGACACAACTTAGTGACTGAACAACAATAACATAGTTGCCCACTCCAATGGATTCCTTATTATGACGTCACTGTAGTTGGTGTGTCTTCTCAAACATGCCTCTTGGCCAACTCTCAACAAAGGTGAATGTAAGAAGCCACAAGTCTTTTCATTTCCTTTGAAACTACTTTCGAAGGTTTCCTCTCCCCTTTCCATAAAATTTCATGACATGGTTTAAAGCAAAAGACACACTGCAGGGGTGCTATTCACTTACCTTCCCTACTGGTTCACAAATGCAAGTGTGCGTATCTGCACATGTGCTCAGCCTTCCATACATGTGCTTTGGCTAAAAAAAGGCCTAAATGGGATGCCGTAGAGCCCACCCACAAATTCTGCTACTGAATCAGGTCTACCAGTCTGAAGTGGCAGAATACCACCTCTGGCACAGTGCAATTTCAGTCCGGGATGCTTTGCTTGTCTTCTTCGTTGGAGCAGGTGCAACATTCAGCCAGAGTAATGCAAAGTAGACCTAAAGCCCATCTTAAGAACACATCCCATTTTGAAGAATCTTTTAATCCTATTAAGTTACTCTTAATCATATTAGCAGTTTTCATTTTTTTAAATACTGCATTAGCTCAGCATTAACCTCCTATCAGTCTAGTGTTCACCAAAGCGGTTAATTTCCCTTGCTGTTTAGATACACAGCAAGATTCTGCTTAGGAAATGGTTCCCTTCCATCTTATGCAGCCACCCTGGCTGAGATGATTTCAAAACATAATCTTGCCTCTCAGGAGGACTTAATCCAGGTTAATTTAAATTTTAACCTCATTTGTGTTCTTTGACAATTTGTCATTAAAGCAGAATTGATACCAATGGAAGCATCTTCCTTTTTTTTTTAATTTAGTGCATGGAGAAACAGAACAGATTCAATCCAGTCTTCAAGATTGCAATGCACCTCTCTGCAACTCATGTTTTAAATAAATTCTGCTGGAAATAATGGATGATTTAGAACCTTGTGAAGGTATAAGCCTCCCAGTTCCAGAAATGAGCCGAGGTGGCGCAGTGGTTAAATGCAGCACTGCAGGCTACTGCTAGATCAGCAGTTCAGCGGTTCAAATCTCACCGGCTCAGGGTTGACTCAGCCTTCCATCCTTCCGAGGTGGGTAAAATGAGGACCCAGATTGTTGGGGGCAATATGCTGACTCTCTGTAAACCGCTTAGAGAGGGCTGAAAGCCCTATGAAGCGGTATATAAGTCTACTGCTATTGCTATAAAACATGAAATGTCCACCCAAAAGCCACATGTCATTGCACAAAGGATATCATGAGATCATCTGCGCAATGATGAAGCCTCAATCCCTCAGTTCCACTTCCCTTTAAATATTTACCACCCCATCTCTGATTCTCTGTTTTTGTTAGGCCTGATTTTTGCAAAGTTATAGAGAATAAAGCAGAGGAAGCCAAGATTTTGGAACAGAGGAAACTTCGGAATGATAGTGTCAATGTTCCAAGATCACCGCAGATGGTGACTGTAGACAAGAAATTAAAAGACGTTTGCTCCTGGGGAGGGGAGCTATGGCAAATCTAAACAGCATACTAAAAAGCAGAGACATCACCCTGCCAACAAAAGTGCGTATAGTCAAGGCTATGGTTTTCCCAGCTGCAATGTATGGTTGTGAAAGTTGGACCATAAGAAAGGCTGAGCACCAAAGATTTGAGGCCTTTGAACTATGGTGCTGGAGAAGACTCCTGTGAATCCCTTGGACTGCAAGGTGATCAAACCACTCAGTCCTAGAGGAGACCAACCCTGACTGCTCTTTAGAAGGTCAGATCCTGAAGATGAAACTCAAATACTTTGGCCACCTCATGAGAAGGAAGGACTCCCTGGAGAAGAGCCTAAAGACTGAGGGTAAAAGAAGAAGGATGAGAATGAAGTGGCTGGATGGAGTCACTAAAGCAGTCGGCGTGAGCTTAAATGGACTTTAGGGCAATGGTAGAGGACAGGAAGGTCTTGAGGAACATTGTCCATGCAGTCGCAATGGGTCGGACATGACTTCACAAATAACAACAATAACAAAAATGCCTGTGTAGATTAGGGGTGTCAAAAGGCCTGGGCGGGGGGCAGATCCAACCTATGGGGTGGTGAGATGTGGCCCACAGGAACACCCTTGAAACAACAAATGACAGCCTGCATTGCCTCTTTCAGAAAAAACAGAGCTCAGGAGGGCTGTGTGCGGCCCTCCTGAGCTCTATTTCCATTGGCAGAGGGTTGCGGAATGCTGTTGCAGCTGAAAACAGAGCTCGAGAGGGCCATGGGCAGCTCTCCCGACCTCTGTTTATGCTAGCTGAGGGTTGCAGGAAGCCATCACAGCCGAAAGCAGATCTTGGGAGCCCATTTTGACTGGCAGAGTGCTGAAGCAACTACAGGCTCCCCCGACATGTGTGATGTTGAGATGGCCACGTCCACCCTCGTTTCCCGAGGTCAAACACAAACCTGATGAGATCCTCAATGAAATCGAGTTTGAACACCCTTGGTATAGAATGCTCTCGTGTTATATAAAATATATTTATTTACTTTTTCCTTACTCTTTGACCAATATTTGATGCTTGAGCCCTAAATTCAATAGAAAAAGATAGTAATTTTCTCAATATGTTCTCTTTTGTTACCTAATTACATTAACTTAATGACTGTTGATCTTGTATAGTTTATATTGCATTTGTTATTGTTTTAATAGATGAGCCACCGAGAGAATCAGGTGGCCCCTAAATCAATCTATCTATCTATCTATCTATCTATCTATCTATCTATCTATCTATCTATCTATCTATCTATCTATCTATCTATCATCTATCTATCATCTATCTATCTATCTATCTATCTATCTATCTATCTATCTATCATCTATCATCTATCTATCATCTATCTATCTATCTATCTATCTATCTATCTATCTATCTATCTATCTATCTATCTATCTATCTATCTATCATCTATCTATCATCTATCTATCTATCTATCTATCTATCTATCATCTATCTATCTATCTATCTATCTATCTATCTATCTATCTATCTATCTAAACAGTTCAAGAATTTAAGAGCAAATATCATCATTAAAGAAGATTGTGAGACATTAGCTTTCCTGGCCAACACCTACTTTCTGTCCCTACCCACCCACTGACCCACTAGATTAATCTTTAAATCTGTTTCTGATAACTGCTAAGGCATTTGGAAGACACTTAGACAGATTTTCAAGAAACTCAAACTCTTTTAACATTGTAAATTCTTCAAACTATCCTAATCTGCATTCCAAGTTCAATGATTTTGATTATAAGATGTAACATTCAACCAAACCTTTTTGAAAAATGTGGTGTGTATATGTTAGGAAATAAAGCAATAAACTGACCAAATACAGATCAGAAATAAGTGTTAGGTGGAGAAAGAGAAACCCAAAGGAAAAAATTGCAAAAAATGTCCAACCTAATCTGAAAGGCATTCGGATCTCAGAATACCAAATGTATTTATGACACAGCCCTCTGTGCTGCCAGTTATACAGAAGGAACCCTAGAGTTTTCAGAAAGTTACAAAGCACTGGAAAATAAAGATCGACATATCTTGCTGTTGCATTGCCAGAAATGCTAATGCAAATACCCTGTGGATAGTTGTTTGTACTCAGGAACGCAGACATTACAAGTTATTGGGTTAGGATTTTATGAAGCAGGCCTCTGTAGAAAGAGACGGGCATAGTTTTTAGCTCTCTGAGAGAAGTGTGGTGGGAGTAAAGTCTTTTCAACTTTCTTCTTCTACCACTGAGATGCTTCCTGATCTGAAATGCCAAAGCCACCCACTTTTTGCAGGAGTTCTGGTGAAAAATAAAGAGTTCTTCAAACACATTGTGGACAGGGGTGGGTTGCTACAGGTTCGCCCGGGTTCGGGAGAGCCTGCAGCTAACATTATGGCCGGTTCAGAGAACTTCCAAATCTGGCCTTTGGCTGGCCCCGCCCGCCCTCACCCACCCCACCCAGGAGTCTCCACATGGCCTGTTTTGGATGTGAGGTAAGTGCAAGGCTTGCACGGAGGCTCAGAGAGGGGAAAAACAGGCCTTCTAGAAGTTCCAAAAGTCTGAAGCCCGTTTCCAGCCTCTGGAGGGCCTCCAGAGCCCAGGGGAGGCAGGTTTTGCCCTCCCAGAAGCTCTAGGAAAGCCTCCAGAGCCTGGGGAAGGTAGAAACAGCCCTCCCCTGTGGTGCAAGAGGCTGACTAGGACATGCTCACCATGGCCACGCCCACCCAGCAACTGGGCAGAGAACCTGTTGCTGAAATTTTTGAAGCCCACCCCTGACTGTGGATAATCCTCCAGTGCTCACGGAAGCTGTGTTGCAATGTTCACTGAGAAAGTCCCTCTCAGCTATCTGCTCTTTTGTGTAAGAAGAGGAAGATGACAGGGACTCCAAAGTAGAGTGAGGTGAAGCAACATGATTCCTTTGCTTTAAGCAGAAGGATTGCACTGCTTTGCATTGTGAAGTAGCTTCAAGGGGAAACTTCATTCCAATGTTTGTTAAAACAAAGCATCTTTATCCATCTCACAGCCCCCAAAGTGCAGTATATATTGCTCCCCATTGCAGAAGATTTGGAAAAAATTGGGGAAATGAAAAATAGCTTTGATAACAGAGGACCTGGCCGATACATGTTAAATATATTCACAAATTAATATAAAAATTAAATTAACTAGATTTCCCCCCCACCCTTTATTGTTGTTTTGGTTGTTGTTGCTGTTAGTTGCAAAGTCATATCCGACCCATTGTGACTCCATGGACAACATTCCTCCAGGCCTTCCTGTCCTCTACCATCCACCGGAGTCCATGTAAACTCATGCCAACTGATTCAGTGATTCCATCCAGCCACCTCATTCTCTGTCGTCCCCTTCTTCTTTTGCCCTCTATCATTCAATCCTACTTTTATTACTATGTAAATAACTGAAGACATCTTTTCTCCTTCTATTTTCCCCATTACAACAACCCTATGAGGTGGATAGAACTGAAAGAGAGTGGCTGGACCAAAACCATCCAAGCTAGCTTTCATGCCTAAGGTGGGACTAGAACTCACAGTCTCCTGGTTTCTAGGCCAACATTTTAACCACTACACCAAACTGGCTCTAATCTTCATCAAACTGGTTCTAAGCTTTTAGAGCCAAACATGCTTAGTAGCCTCCTAGAGTGGTAGCCATATTAAAACTGTAGAATCCACTTGGAAACAAATAGACTTCTTAATGTTTTTTAAATGATTTAATTCCAAAGCCCATCTACCTGAAATGAGCTGTTCCACAAACCATTATTAAAATCAATGGATCTCCCCAACCAACATGTATGAATTTATTGCATTCATTAATTTCTCCAAATCCTTTTTAAAAGATTAATCAGATACATTCTTCTCCCCATCCACCTTCAAAGTCAATTGATTTTTCCCATTCTATTTCATCTCTAAAATTATTTTTTTCACCCCCTTGTACGTATATTAATTTTATGTTAACGGGCCAGTGGAATATGCAGTTAGTCTAGAAATCTGTTCTAACAACAGAAAAGAGAATTCTGCTGATTGACATTTCAAATAAATGGAAGTTAGAGATCAGGAAAGAAAAATTTGAAAGATGTAGCTGGACTGAATGGAGCTCGACTGAATGGAGGGCAGTGGGGAAAAAAAAAAAACAATAGTGAAAGATAAACCTCCTTCTTGTTTATAAACCTGTAATCCCTTAATTTGGGATAGTAGAGTCCAGGTGACCAGATGGAGCTAAGCATTTGCAAACAACAACATGGAACAACTTGCATCCAGAAGTTGAGAATGTTCCAACACTGAAAGTTTTTAAGAAGATGTTGGATAACCATTTGTCTGAAATGCTGTAGGGTTTCCTGTCTAAGCAGGGGTTTGGACTAGAAGACCTCCAACCTCCTCCCCCTCTGTTTGATATCTTTTTTTTTATTTGAAGGCTCAACTCTTGTAGCTATTGCTGATGCTACAAACAAGAAATTTTCAACAAATCTGATATACAGCGTGGTACATAAGCCCAAAGGGATTCACATCATTGGAGTGTCTGATTTTTCACAACAGCTAGTCCTAAAGCTTGCCTTACTTCTGTGCGGGAAGACAAATAGAAGTTGATCCCCATAAGACTAAACTCCAACAGAAATCAATGTAGTTGTGAAAGAGTCACCACTAAATTTGTACCAGCAATAAGAATTTCTCTGTGACAAAAAAAAACAAGGAAAAATTCTGCTTGTACAGTTTGAAAATAGATCTGTTTCAACCAACACACTGAAATATAGAATCATAGGACTGGAAGGAACCCTTGGATGTCTTCTAGTCCAAAGCAGGAATCCTTATACCATCCTGGACAAATTAATGTCCAATTCATTTTACATAGAATATAGAATAACAGAGTTGGTGTCCCTAAATCCTAAAACAAAAATCTGTTCTGTTTGCAAAGTACAGTTGAACTCTGATCACTGGTTCCTACTTTTCCCTCTCTGAGAAATACATTCACTTTGGAGGTATGTCAACTTATTGTCCTCCAGATATTTTAGAAAAACTCACATCTGATCAATGAGCCAACATGGCTATTGACAAGTGATTATAGGAAGTGGTGGGATTAACATTTTGTACTACCGGTTCTGTGGTCATGGCTTGGTAGGTGTGGTTTGGTGGCCATGGCAGGTGAAGGATACTGCAAAATCCCCATTCCCTTCCCACCCAACTAACCTGCTTTTCAGTTCCATTCTCCTGTGCAGGGCAACAAAAGAAGACCCAATTGGGAGTCGGGAGGTAGAGAATACTCAAAATTTCCACTATCGGTTCACCAGAATACTGGCTGAATACCACCTCTGATCATACGCTTTGAGGTCCAAAAGAACATCAGAGTGTGATGCCATAAGGAGAATCCTAACTTATTTCTGTTTAATAAGAGGGTTGAAAGCTATTTCTAGCCTGCTAAAATGGGACGAATCTAGAGATCCTGTTTTGAACATACTGCTAAATAAACCAAAGAAGCAGCATCTGAACATTAGTTTACCACTTTAATGACAGGAGAAGCTAAGAGAGAATTGCCAAGAAGTGTCTAAACATTGCATTATTTCATGCTGCACAGGAATGCTCAACAATTGTTGGTTTTTATGAAGTCTAAATAAGTCTTAGGCTTATTTATATTTCTTTGCTAACTTGCTAGTCTTTTTTTTTTGAAGCGTATAAAGAAAGGTTTCTATTTTTGCATCCACTGCATTTAAGCTGGCATCTCAGATGGTTTAACCTTACCTATCTAGGCGATTGGTCCAGGCACAGTATGACTCAGTTCACAGCAGAGTTACATAAATGAAAAAATTGACATGTCTCGTACTAGTGGAGAACTCTAGAATCCCTTTGTATCAGGTTGCTTCCGGGCAAAAATGCCAGAGGATTTTTGGATTTTTAATAGCTGTGGTCACAACTGGTCGCTGGTCAAACCTATGTTATGCATGAGATAATTTAAGCTAGTTTCAATGATGTGCACAGAAAGAGAAAATATTTATTTATCTTATTAAATTTCTATGCTGCCCATCTAACTGATATAGTGCAATTACAACCGGGTGATGGATATATTGCTCCTTCATATCATACTCGTGTTGGAGGCACTAAGGTGCTTCTGGGTTGAAAAAAATAGCCAGTGACATCACCACTAAGCAGGAGCTGGAGCAAAGTACGGGACCTCACCCCACCTCACAGCAACACTCCAGTATTGAACATGAGCTTGCTGATTTCAAGCCATTGTTCTAACCACATGAGCCACCGTGTTCCTCTCCTGCTTCTTTATACATTGAGATACTGAGGACATGTATACTGCATGAGTCAAAAAGAGGGCTGTGAAAGTATCCACAGACCCCTCAGACAGAGGTGGTTTTTTTCCTGGTAGGGTACAGTACGCTAGGAGAGCAGTGACGTGCGGTGAGGTTTATGGCCGGCGAGGCAAGTGGGCAAAAGCCGACCCATGTCTGCCGCCCTATGTCTGCAGCGCCGGGGCTTTGGTGGGCTTTCAGAAAGCCCCACCAAAGCCCTGCCACCGCGTCTGCCATAGAGCGGGACGCATCCCACTCTATGGTGGATGCGTCGCCGGGACTTTAAAGCCCTGCAGCCCTTTCCGAAAGTCCCGCTGAAGCCCTGCCGTCGTGTCCGCCATAGACTGGGACACATCCCGCTCTATGGCGGACACGGCGGCAGGGCTTTAAAGTCCTGGCTCCGCGTCTGCCATAAAGTGGGCACATCCCGTTCTATGGTGGACGTGGTGGCAGGGCTTTCGAGAAGGACTGCAGGACTTTAAAGGGCGGCATGGCTTTAAAAAATAAAAAATAAAGTGCCAGCCCGCGCACCAGCAGAAGCGGGTAAAACACACACACACACACACACACACACACAAAAATTACTTACAATAATACAAATTACAATTACTTACAAATTACAATAATTTTGAATTCCTCTCTCCGACCCACATAACTTTTCCAGCTGTGTCACAGAGAATTTCAACTCTGCTCTTGTCTGCCATGATGAAAATGTAAAAATGTAAAAGGAAAAAGGCAAGAGCTACTGAGGTCAGGCTGGGTTAGCTGCTGCCAGAGCCTCCAATGGATGACTCTGCTTAAGTGTTTTTAAAAAAAGCCTCTAAAAAAAGTGCCCTCTGCAGGAGGAGGAGAGAGAACCACGTGCCTCATCTACATAAGGAATTTTTCACCTTTTAACCCTTGCTTAACTCTGCTCAAGTGATCATAAAGATAGACTAAAAGAGGCACGTGGTTCTCTCGCCTCCTCCTGCAGAGAGCACTTTTTAAAGAGGCTTTTTTAAACAGTTAAGCACTAAACAGAGTCATCCACTGTGACTCTGGCAGCAACTACCTCAGCCTTTTACATGATGACAGTGGTGAGGCCCTGCTTCCCCTGCTTGCACGTCACTGCAGGAGAGGTAGTGAAAGTCTGGTGTATTGGATAGGACCAGTAACAATGGCAGCCTGGCCACGCCCTCATACTGGCGAAAGAAAGAAACAGCCAAGGAAGGAAGAGGAGCGGAGGCCTTGGCTGTTGGAAGAAGTGCCCGTGCTTTGTTCCCTTTGAGAGCTGCCTTACTTGTCGTGGGGAGAAATCAGGGGGAGAGAGGGAGGAAAAATAGCAATAGCAATAGCAGTTTGACTTATATACCGCTTCATAGGGCTTTCAGCCCTCTCTAAATGGTTTACAGAGTCAGCATATCGCCCCCACAGTCTGAGTCCTCATTTCACCCACCTCGGAAGGATGGAAGGCTGAGTCAACCTTGAGCCGGTGAGATTAGAACCGCTGAACTGCAGATAACAGTCAGCTGAAGTGGCCTGCAGTACTGCACCCTAACCATTGTGCCACCTCAGCTCTAAAGTGGAGCTTCTGCTAAGGATGGCTTTCTCCTCCCTCTCTCCCCCTGATTTCTTCCCGGCTGTCCTAAGAGAGGAAGGAGGCAGGATTTCTGGCTGGCACTCGCTTCCCTTACCGCTCGCCACCACCACACCTGCCGGCTGCAGCCCCACCTGCCCTGCTTAGCTGGGTGGCTGGCTGGGAAAGCGGCGCCGGCCCACATCCCTGCTTCCTTCCTCCAAGAGCCGCAGTGAGGTGGCGTCAGATACCATCCGGGGACAGCCCCTCAGAGGCATCACTTCTCAGCCCGAAGCAAAGCGACAGCAAGGAAGGAGTTTCTGGTGGCTGCAGCAGGCAGCAGCAGCAGCAATGGCTGAAGCACAATCCTGGGCAGTCAGTTCTGGCTCTCCCTTCCCTGAGCATGTCCCATTGCTTCTGGCACTGCTTTTGGTGAATCTGGCTCGGGGACGGGGCTCTTGCCATTGCTGACAGCATCGCTGGCAGCCGCTTCTTGCCATTGCTGCTGAGCTAGATTAACCAAAAGTGGCGCTAGCAGCAACGGGACATGCTTGGGGAAAGGTGAGCCAGAACTGACTGTCCGGGATTGTGTTTTAGCCGCATCTGCTGCTTCTGCTGCTGTTGCAGCCAGCAGAGACTCCTTCCTCACTGTCAGTTTGTTTCAGGCCGAGAAGCAACGCCTCTGAGCGGCTATCCCCGGATGGCACCTGAGGCTGCCTCACCTCCTTCTGCCCCACAGAAAAAAGAGGAGCTCCCCTCTCCCCTCTCCCTTTCCTCAGCCTACACACTATTTGGGGGGTGGGGGAAAGTGCCTCTTGACTGCCCCTCCAGGAGGACTATTGCACATCCTCCATGGGTGGGAGGTTGAAGGGACAACCACAGGTGAGAATGGCGAGGGGTTTTGGCAGCGTGAGAGAAAGTCTTCAAAGTCAGTGGAGGTGGTGTGTGGCTTGGTGTGCCTTGTTCAGACTTTCCCCGGGTGCAAAATGCTTTAAAAAATAAAGTTTTAGGTTTTTTGGGGTTTTTTGTAAAGGGTTAGGGGTGCAGGGGTCTTGTAACTTGACAGCCTTAAGACTTGCGTGCTTCAAATGCCAGAGTTTCTGAGCCAACATTTTGGTTGCTAAGCAAGAGCATTTTTAAATGAGTTTCACCACATTTTACAAGTTGGCCACGCCAACCCGGTCACATGACCACCAAGCCATGCCCACAGAATAGGTAGTAAAAAATTTTGAAACCCACCCCTGCCCTCATATCCTGGACATAAATTGTTTCAACTTCTACCCTCAAAACAACGCCATAGGGCACTGCAATCAGAGCAACTAGACCCAAGGAGTTATTCCTCCATGCCATCATTCTGCTAAATAACTAATTCCCACAGCACTGTCAAACTATTTAGTAAGACTGCATTAATATTCTTCCTCTCATCTTTCCTATTACCTATCTCCTTTTCTATTTATGACTATAATTTGCTTGTATCTTTACGATTTATATTGTTTTGTTTAGTTTCCTAGTACAATTTATGTTGATTCTATCACTAAGCGTTGTATCTTATGATTTATGATGAATGTATGTTTATGATGACTATAATCATAATTTATCACTTAAGCTTTTAAATGATAAGTGATGAAGCTTTTATGTACAATGAGAGCTTATGCACCAGAGACAAATTCCTTGTGGGTCCAATCACACTTTGCCAATAAAGAATTATATTCTGTTCTGTTCTGTTCCGTTCATTCCATTCTATTCTTCAATGTACTATATATACACAAGGAGTGAAGCTTTGTTGTAAGTGTCATCTTAACTTTCTTGATGCCCATTCTGGTACTGCTAGATAGACTGAAGAGTTTTGATTGAGATGGAGGCCAAAGGGTGGTTTTTAACTGTATTTTAACATCAATTTTATTTTCTTCACTGAGACACTTAAATTGCAGCTGTCTAAAAAGGCTATTTTTAAATTAATGTCGTTATGAAATGCTTTCAAAGTTGACCAGCATAAAGAAATAATCATTGTGATGCAATTAATCTAATGTAATAAGTGATGGGAAAATGTCTACAGTTCAGAACTACTAATACAAAGCTATACAGTAATTATTACACCAAGAACTGTATAAAAAAACTAAAAGGACCGTATTAAAAAAACCAAAAAAACTAAAAAGGAGGTTATAATTAAAAGAACATCTACAACCATTAGTTTAATGATCAAAGTTACAACAACACAGTGAAAAAAGTGACTTGCAATCTGTCCTTGCACTTACAATTAAAGCATTGCCATGGTCGTATGATCAAAATTTTGGCACTTGGCAACCAGGATACAATTATGATGGCTGCAGCATATAAGGGTAATGGAATCACCTTTTGTGACCAGCAAAATCAAGAAAGTCAATAATAATCACATGATTCCATTGAGGACCTAGATACTGCACGAGTCAAAAAGAGGGCTGTGAAAATATCCACAGACCCATCACATCCTGGATTAAGTTGTTTCAACTTCTACCCTCAAAACGACCCTATAGGGCACTGCACACCAAGACATGTAGACACAAGGACAGTTGAGTCACTCTGCTTAACAACTCATTCCCACAATACTGTCAATAATTTACCAAGAATGTATTACTATTGTTCTCCTCTTCCTTCCTAGTATCTATCTCTCCCCAGTTATAACTATAACCATGTTGCTTATATCTTTCAATTTATATTGTTTTTATTGTTTCCTAGTACAATTTGATAGTTTATTAGTAACCTTGACTATCTTTTTGTATCTTTTTATTCTTGATGAATGTAATTTTATTCACCTTATGTACACTGAAAGCATATGCACCAAAGACAAATTTCTTGTCTTGACCAATAAAGAACTATATTCTATTCACTTAACAACTCCAGTGATTCACTTAACAA